>NC_056749.1:465240904-465243404 GCF_019279795.1 Protopterus annectens
TGAGGAGTGAGGAGGCATGTTGTGCATATGTAGGTCAGCAGTCACCTGAAATCCATGACTGTGGTAATTTGAACCTCATCCCAGTCCAACACCAGTGGGATGCATAGGCAGGCAATTCCCAGATAGGACCTGTATATCCAAACAACTGGTTTGTTAGTTTACTGTGAGTTACTATTTTGTCATTTTTGAACATTAAGCCTTTGGTACAAAATGTCTTCATTGAAAGAAAAAAAAACTGAAATTCTTTTCTTACTCCTGATTTTTATTTAGGCAACCACTGGATTAAAAGTTTGGGAAATGCTCTAAATGTATTTCAGGACATGCATAACCCATTAACTAAGTTATTTTGTAAATGGTTATTACTGTGTTTACTTTGCCAGGAAATGTGTGTTGAAAGGATGCAAAGAAAACTAAAGCTGAACAGCAACACAATTTCTTTCCTTAATCAAAAATTCTGTTCAAGCCATCATTGGATAAAACTGTTGTGCAAAAAGAAAAAAAAATACTTTAAAATATGCTTCAGAGCATATAAGAAGAAGTTATGGCTTCTTGAAAAAGCTGAAGAGTAAGGCAAAATGTGAGAAAAGAAAAAAGTAATGTGCATGGTATTGGGAACCTAAGATGGGAGGAAACAGGGAAATACTGCAGAATATGGTCAGTGTGTGTGTGTGTGTGTGTGTGTGTGTGTGTGTGTGTGTGTGTTGGGGGGTGGCTGAAACAGTAGGCCTAGGGCACCATTTCACAACCCTGTACATAGAGTTGTTGCAATGTATCACTGGTGCATCTAAATGCCAGCAACTGTAAATGCCCCTTTATGAGATATTCCAAAGCAAAAATTGCAGTTCCAATAAGGCAGTAGGCAGAACAGATGATAACTGCTATGTATCGCTGTAAAAGCGTTCACCAGTCCACCAGGTAGCAGAAGAAACTTTTTAATAAAAATCAGTTAAAAAACAAGTTGAGCGCTTTCATCTATAAGTAATAGACTTCATCAGAAGTGGCGGTTCCTGGTTTCGTTTTTTCTTATTACCTTTATGAGATATGCCAACATACTGTGGTACACAGGCCTGCTGTAATGCAAGAGTATTGCAGCTACAAGTCAGCCTGTGATTACTTCTTCTAAAAGTTTCCAGTATTGAGCTTACGGATGGTGCAGCGGTAGTGTTGTCACCTCACAGCAAGAGGATCTCCAGTTGGAGTCTCAGCTGGAGTGCCTTTTCTATGAAGTCTGTATGTCCTCAATGCATTTGTGTGGGTTACCTCCAGATGCTCCAGTTTCCTCCCATGTTTCAAAGACATGTGTCTGAAGCATTTCTCCCCGGCCTCTGCTGAAAAGTGGCTTTGTTCCAAGTCAGACTTTCCTAGTAAACAAATAATAAAATAAATAAATGAGCTAAAAGATTGCTTAGGAGGGGTGGCAGTAACAAGGTGATACATAGACTGGAAATGCCTAGGGACTCCCCAACTTGACATCTGCTTGGGGCCTCAAAATGCTAACACTGACCCTGGCCAAGTTATATGTAACCTGTTTGGGATCCTATACATATATTATTATATTCATTTTATTGTTAGATCTCATACTCTCTATGGGTTCATAAATATTTATGAAGTTATTGGAACATACTATGTTCCTATTGGTGGAGGTCGTCTTTAAATTTGTATGTCACGAATTATTAAGTATGTCCATTTATTCACACTGAAGAAGGCACGGATATGCCGAAACCGGTCTGTGACTAATAAAGTTTTATGGTTCTTTACCTTAAATTTATTATTTTAATGTCTCCTTACACTTCAACTGCTGGCTATTGTTGTTTCATACAAGTTATATGACTATCAGCATATGGAGCCAGCTTTCACTAGGTGTCATATTGTGCTTTGCAAATGATAATTCTATTTAATCCAGGGGAAAAAAGATTTAAAGTGGATGCACTTCCTCTCATCCCATGCTGTTGTCACAGCTAATTACTGAAACTTAACACTCTCACAGACATAAGATACCATACATCTGAACTGGTTGCCGAATGCAGACCTTACTGGACTGATTTGCTTGCCCACCTGCTTTTAACTGACTAGGTATGACTCAGTGACCCTCTCTACTCCTTTTCAAGGAGGACCCAAAGATGCCTTTACTAGGACTATAAGAAAAATATCCCCTTGAATTACCACTAGAACAGGCATGCAATACCTGGGTTTAACATCCAATCTAAAAAAAAAAAAAAATTTAGGTGCATAGTACCTCCATCCACATACTGTTTTTCTTTGTCAGTGCTAAAAATGAACTAAGACATGCACCTCAAAATGTAAAGCCTCTCACCACCACAATGTTGTTTTGTATTTCCATTACTGGAACATGAAGCCAAGGATCTGACATGAGAATAGAACACACAGTCTTCTGATTATCTGCATCAAAGATGATGATAATATGGATTTCTCTGACACTAAACTGGTACAATACCTTTGACATCTACAGCTGACATTTTTTTGCAAAAAATATGATATA
>NC_056749.1:465248404-465458404 GCF_019279795.1 Protopterus annectens
GTAAGGGATGAAGTTCAAAAAATGCTTAAACTATGCATGATAGTCACAAACTTAACTATAGCAGACCAATAGTGCTAGCTCCTACTTGTAATGGATGTAATAGAATCTGTACTGATGTTCAGAAATCAAACAGTATTTCAAAGTTTGATAGCAATCCCATGCTCAGAATTGAGAAATTGATAGAGAACCTAAAAATGCCGGATTTTTGACAGCACTAGACATGTTGAATAGATACTGGCATATACCATTCATTCCCTCTGCCAAAGAAAAAACATAATTTTCTACCCTGATGATTTGTTTTTATTCACATTGTTACCATTTAGCCCACATGGAGCCCCACCCCCTCTTTTAGAGGTTGATAGACAAAATGCTGAAGCCCCCCCCCCACTAATAAACTCAATATATGCTGCTGCATACATAATGATACGGTCATTCGTTTACAGGACTGGGAGAATTGCTTAGCAAAAAGACATGTTGTGCTAGAATGTGTAAGGCAAGCAGGCTTGACTGAGGATGCTAAGAAAAGTAAATTGGGCATGGTGGCAGCCAAGTACCTAGGAAGCCTTATAGGAAGAGAGTGGTGAGACCACAAGTAGAAAAAAGAGAAGCATAAAAAAATAGCCTTTGTCATCTCTTAAGAGGCTAGTGAGGACTTGTCTTAGAACGTTTGCACAGACAAATACAACTATTTATTTATTGCCTATTATTTGACAGACTTTCAAGAAGGAAAGCTCCTGTCTTCACCCTCTTTTTTTAGCAAGTCCCCTCCACCTGCTGACTATTAGCCCTCTCTCATCTAGTCAGGCCCACTCATTCACTACTGAATGAACGATGAACAAAAGATATCATCATCCAAGCACTCATTGGTTCAAGCATTTTCTGTGGGGTTTTTTCTGCCCATTCCTACCATGCATGCTCCTGCACAGCACTAAGAAGAAACATGCAGTATTTCACCTGTGGAGGACGTCCTTCACTTCTAGGGTTGCCACCTTTTCAAATGTCCAAAGTGGGACATTTTTGGTACAAATGTCAGATTTTGCAGGCCAAAACATCCCCACGACCAGTACGAAGGATAGAACTTCATTTTTTTGCCTAAATAAAAGCTGATTCTTGTAGCATTTTAGTTGCTTATTCTGTTTCTTATAACATTTACGTGTTTCAGATACAGAATAACTGTTTTATACAACTATTACATAAAATATAGGAAATAATTTTGTCCTAAAATCTCAGGACATTTGCCATTTTTACAAATTCTTTGCAGGACACAACTGCCCAAAGAGAGACTGTCCCTCGCAAAGTGGGACAGGTGGTAACCCTATTCACTTCTGTACGTGGCATTGCTTCCCAGCAGACCTGCCCCTCCCTCAGAAGCATTAGCAGTGGTCTCTGCTGTCTTCACTAGGGAGGTTGTACTCCTCTGTTTGCCTCAGAGTTCACACAAATCACACCCTTCCTCCAGGAGAGGTGAACAGGCCATGCTCCTTCACATCCCCCCCCCCTTACCTGGATCCTCTAGTGCAGAGAACACTAACTGAACCCCAATAACCTGGGTTGTAGTCAGGGGTGCATCCCTCTGCACCACAGAGGAGAGCATGGTGCAATAGTCTCTTGAAGCAGATAGAGCATTTAATGAACTAAAAAGAATATCTTCTGAACCAGTGTTAGTGACTTTTTTTTACTAAATAGCTGGTTCTATATGACTAGACTGAAAGATCACAACAGTGAATGTATGTACTTCAACACATTTACGTCGATGTACATACTGAGTGAAACACCTAAACAGCGAAAACCGGAATGCCGAACGGGTTTCATCATCATAATGCACCACACAGGTAGGTAAAATTTAAACTAAGATATTAAATTAATTAGCTTTTACACACCCCCCTACTTAAATATACCAACTCCAAGATTGCACTACAGTGGGAAAAAGGATACATTTCCTTATCCCCACCATCGTGCTGCTGGCTATGAACCACATTCAGCATTCCGGTTTTCGCCGTTTAGGTGTTTCGCTCAGTATGTACATCGACGTAAATGTGTCGATGTGCATACATTCGCTGTTGTGATCTTTCGGTCTAGTCATATAGACTCAAATAGCTTAACCTATATACAGATACATCAGAGGTACATTTGGGGGCAGTGTTTCCTCAAGACATTCATGGTGAGGAACATCCTGTGTGCTAGGTCAGCAGAAAGCTCACTACTGCAGAGGGGAGACATTCTAGAAAGGAGAGTTTATAGTTATAATGTATGCTTTCAATGCCTTAATGTTCTATTCATTAGGCAGGCAGTTCTCACTATAGACAACGCCCCTTTTATCTTTGCAAAGGGGCAGTTCTCACTATAGATTATGCCCCTTTGCAAAGAGAAAATTAGCAAGCCAATATCAATAAAAAGTTGTGCTGGTGTGTGCTAGCCCTTCAGCACTTCCAATTCATTGCGGCCCATATGCCTAGCCTAGCCTAGCTAACTGAAATGCAGATGGGATATCAGGGGTCTACATTACATTATTTTTAATCTGAAGTGCCTGGTTTTGTGCTGGGAGTGCGGTAGCTATTACATACTAAATTTGGAAATGGTAATGTGCCTTTAAGTGTAAAGTGCAGTCTGGTGTGTACGACTGTTATTACAGAGCTGTAATCAGAAACTGGCACGCATCACCTAGATAAAAAGGTCTTAAGTGCCATTTACTAGATATAAAAAGTAGCAGCCTGGAGGGCTAAAATCAGGAAGTTAGTTCCTCAGCTGGAGTATCATCTGAAGATGAAGATGTTAAAGTATGGAGTAGGTGAGGTCACTTTTTATCTGTTGCACTCAACCCAGATCTCAGTCTTTTTGGGAAAATGAAAAACATTTTGTAGCACATCAATGCTCTCTCCTTCTATAATCCCTCATCATCATCCATTTATTAAATAAATTATGGCAGCACAACAGTTTAATGGAATACAGTTTGCAAACTTATGTTTTATTATAAACATGCCCTCAATAAATAACATTGCCAAAGCTTATCACCAGAACTCAAGAGAAAGAATAATTTTGGTTTTAATAGAAAACATAGTATTCTCCTCTCTGCAATGCTGAGCAACATCCAAGTCGGATATAAAGCAATAGATATTTATAGGGTTCCAGGACTAATACTCAACCAGCCATTTCACCGAATGTGAAACGGCCGGGCATACTTACACGAAAGTGCTTTTCACCAAAGAAGCACTTTCGCATAAGTATGCCTGTTGTGGAGATCGCACTACAGTGGGGATAAGGGAAAATTCCCTTTTCCCCACTGTCGTGCGACCTCGGAGTGAGAATATAAAAGTGGGGGGTGGGGTTGCAGGGGGGCAAAACGTAAATGCAATGTTTATCTATTTATTTTTAAACACACTTTAATGAAAGCACTTTTTCAGTGAAAGAGCTTTCGTTAAAGTGTGTTCGGTGATAGTAGATTCGGACTGTTGAATTTTCGTTCAGCAGTTCTAGATCCATTTATAGGATGTCAGCCCAAAATATTGTGGGGGCAAATGCTTTTGGTACTCCACATAATTTCCTGTTGCCTTGCAGGAATTTGGGTATAGTATTTGATGAGTGATGCCTGCCATTCAGAAAAGTAGAATCAGAAAAACAAAGTCTGATAATTTGAGATCTGCTATGAAAACCCAAAGCTGGACTGCCAACAAACATACAGCCTGAGGCAAACTCCTCAAAAGTACACACAGAATGATGGAGAAAAATCACTACTACATTTTTTCAGGGATCAGCCACTACAGACTGACAGACTTCAAACCTCACACTGATATATTAATTCCATAGTCAGACATCAGAGAAAAGAGAAAAAAAAAACATTAAAGGTGAAACATGACTTGCACAACCAAGATCTTGTAACAGTGACAAATGAAGGTGGATCCATTCTGAAAGCTGCCTCTGAGGCTTTTCTCATGTTTATAAAGGATCTACATTCTAACCTTAAAATGACATTAGTAGTATATTAATAGTAGTATATTAATACTCCTCTGTTCATTCTCAAAACTCACTTTACAAGCAATAATGCTTGACAGGGTGGGAGTTTTTAGGGAATTAACACCCACCCAGGGGTGTTGTGAAGCTCAACACCATAGGCAGAGGGTCTTGTTACCCATGGAAGGGCATGATTTTCCTGATAAATCAAACTACAAACTCTGAACACTTCAAATCCCAGCTCCATTCCTACCTCTCCCAAAAGTGAACTGTAATTGCATTCTTCCTACCTAATTCCTCCCAATGTCTCTTGTACATGTACTTTCCTCTTCCCCTACAACCTGCTGCTTCTTCGACATCTTCACCACTTGAATCGAACGTAAAATATGTCCTAAGCCCTGATTGCTTATTATGTAAATATTGTACACAGCTTTCTATCCCCACTCTGTCTCCCTATCCTTCTCTCTTTTACCTACATATAAGCCCAATACTAAGGATTATACTAACTAGCCTAAAAGTGTTCCCACCTCTGTACCACTAAACAGCAGCTTCCTTCTCCACTGCCCAGCCAATTCTCTTTGATTTCTCTAGAACCTTTCACCAAACAACCTTCCCCTGTTTCTCTATCACTCAACTTCCCCTCTCTGCTCTCACCTAAATCTTACATGCTCACATGCTAACACTGTAAATAGTGTTCTAATCAATAATGTACAAATGCTATGAACTACATGCAAAGGGCTCTCTGTCTATGTATATATGATATGTTGTTAGGGAGAGTTGTGGAGTAAGTTATTATTGGGGTTGATATAGTTAGGTGGGATATTAGGTACAAGTACATATCTATTTGGTGGATAGATGAATTTTAGATGTTCAAGGAAAATATTTTGTTTAGAGTCCTACCTAATGTACGGTGGGATTGCATTCCATTGCTTTGTAATATGTACACTATGTAAGGAGTCACCTTGTCAGTTGTTTGATTTAGCCACTTTTAAGAGATGCTGAGTCTCTGAACTTAGTAAAACATTATATACCCCCAGGAACCTAAGGTGGAGACAGATGGGCATATATTTTGTTTGTATGGAATCTTGTGAGCAGTGTTTGGTTGAGTAAGTGTTAAACAGTTCTGTAGTTCTAGCCAATTTTGTTTTTTTAAGTGCTATGCAGTGTTGGGTTTTGTCTGAGACATTTCTAACAAGTTTTGCAATCTTGTTATATGTTGTCTGAAGCTTACAAAGATAGGTTTTGGGAATATTAATGAGGATGCAAGAAGAGTATAGGAGGCTTGGTAGTAATAAAGTATGTACTGTGTTCACTTGATCTGCGCCAGTTAAATAAAAGTCTAGACCTATAAAGCAAGCCAAGCTTTTTATGGGTTTTTGAGGGGACATAGTCAATGTGTTTGTCAAACTTGAATTTGTTGTCTGTGATAACACCAAGTAGTCTTGCATGAGTAACTTGCTCAACTATTGTTTTTTGAAGTGATTGAGATTGTACCTGAGCCAATAAGAGTAGTTTAGTTTTGTTGGCATTAAGCATGAGCTGTGAGTCTGTGATCCATTGTTAAAATATTGTTTTAATTTTCAACATCAAAAGAGGGTTTATGAGATAAAAGGGAATAAAAATGAGAATAATACAGATCATTCCACGAATTTAGATAAGAACCTGATTATTTTTAACAAAGCTTTAGTATTAAAATATAATACCAATAGTAAGGATGTAAAAGATATCATTAAAAATAATGGAATATCCTTAGTATCTGTGATCCAAAATTCAAACTAACAACAAAAAAGCCCACTCAATCCAACACAGTGTTTGTAAAAGATTTTTATTGATAAAATAATAACAGAACAACAACTGGGACGAGCGCTTTAAAGCCAAAGCTCTTCTTCAGATCCATAAAATAAAGAAACATCACAGCATTTAAAAGTCTTCTAACAGCCAATGAAAATGTTTAATACAGACAATACCCAACTAAGATCTAAAAATGATAGGTCAATAAAACATCAAATAAACCAATAAGAATTAACGTTGTGGTCTATGCCCCCTTAAGACCAGTTTCCATGGCAACACTACATTCAAGGCAGGAGCTTGGTCCGCTTGTAAGTCATCTATCCATCTGACTTCACTTAATACAGTTTTATAGGCGTAAATCACCATCCCTTATACTAGACTGCTGAACATATAAAACCAGAAATACAAAGGAGTGATCCGGATAACACATAACATGCTGTGCTAAAGTATTTTGTGATGTCGCCAACCACATGTCTCTCACATGTTGTAAAATACACTCTTTCAAAATGTGGTTGGTCTTGCCCACATAGAACAAAGTACATTTCAAACACTTGGCTAAATAAACTAAATTCTTCATCCTACAGTCAGCGGCAATACCCATATTTGCTCTGAGCTACTGCACAATGGTAACTCCTATACTGCGACAACAGATATTGCCAATATACTGGCTGACAGATTCAGTGCCAACTTTACACCCCCCCCCCCAAAAGGACCAATCACAATACCTGTAGATTGCCAGTCACCCAGTATTACTGCTGCACAGGTTAAAACAGCACTGTCCAAGGCCAAGAATACAGCTTCTATGGGACCTGACAATATCCCCGGCTGTGTTCTACATGAACTATAGAGAGAACTGGCACCTCACCTGTGTGTCCTGTTCAATCACAGCCTCACCACAGGCTTTGTCCATACTGAATGTGGACTGCTATAGTCATCCCTCCCCACAAAGGAGGAGTGACTACAGACCCTGGGAACTCGCCCCATTAGCCTGACAAGTCTGATATGCAAAGCTATGGAACGCATCATCATGGACCTAATAAACAAGGATATAGGGAATCTCCAAACTCTGGATCCCACACAGTTTGGTTTTGTGAAGGGTAGATCCTGCCTACTTGGTCGACTTCTTTGAGTAAGTTGTCAGAGCTGTGGATGAAGGCAAGGTGGTTCACACAACCTACCTTGATCTGGCCAAGGCCTTTGATACCATTCCCCACTCAGGAATCATAGAAAAACTCCCTAAGCTAGGCATCAACCCTATATCACTAGGTAGGTTGCAAACTGGCTCACAGATAGAACCCACAGTGTGAAAGTAGCTGACTCCAAGTCAAACTGGCAACAAGTCATGAGTGAAGTCCCACAGGGATCGGTCCTGGGTCCTCTCTTGTTTGGTATATACTTCTCAGAAGTCCAGGCCAACATGAAGGGACTCTGGCTGACAAAGTTCACAGACGTTTGCAAGTTAGGAGCCATTATTAACTCCCAAAGTGATGTTGCCATCCTACAGAAAGGCCTCACTGAGACAAACGACTGGTGTCAGAACCATGGTCTTAAGCGCAATGCCAAAAAATGTGTTGTCATCCCTTTTGGGAAAACCCAGTTCCCATGAATTACCACATCGATGGTAGTCCACTGAACACAGAAGGCATTATAAGAGATCTGGGAACACAGGTTGACAGCAACCTCTCTTTTGACCACCACATTGCCACTGTGGTCAGAAAGTCCTTCTATGTGGCACATCTCATTACTAAGGGTTTTGCATCCAGGAAGAAAGAGGTCATTGTCTCCCTCTACTGTTCCCTCATTAGGCCAATCATAGGAGTACAATGCCCCATTTGGCATTTACCTCATTAGACACCTGCAACAACTGGAGAGGCCGCAAAAGTACCACACAAAGAGGATCCTAAGCCTTAAACACTTGTCCTATAAGGACAGACTCAAAAATCTCCAACTATTCTCTGTCTGATATCACCTACTTAGAGGCGATCTCTGCTTGACTGACAAAGCCATGTCTGACACAGCTCTGTTAGAAATGCTACATTTAAAGAAATCCCAATCCCTCCGCACCACAAACTCCAGAAACCTCAACCTCATTACCACAATCAACAGAATATGCTGGAGGGACAGGTTCATAACCCAGAGACTGCCCATGCTATGGAACAGACTTCCCATACATGTTAAACAGAGCACCTCACAGACTGTCTTCAAGAAAAATCTTGATGAGTGGATCGGAAAAAGAAAATTCACCCCGGGGATCACTCCAGTGGCTCTTCTCGACAGAGGCACTGGGAACCAAGGTTGGGTGGCACTATGCCAGGGTAATCTTATGGGCTAGCCTTGTAAAAGCTCAAGGGCCATTAGCCTAGTACACACCTATGAAAGTATTTAACCTGTAGGTTTGTTTGTTCACTGGATGTTGAAAAAAATTGGACTGATCAATAAAGCTACACCCCTTACAACTTCTACAGTATACACAGTATATGTGAACAAATCTATAAAAATAATACAATGCTATATACAGAAAACATAATAAAACTGTGGAACCTTTCTGTTAAGAGTGCATTTTTAAAAGGTAATTGCAAAAAATTAAGGACCTGAAGCTTATTTACAGATCAATATTCTATGGAATACAACATGTAGAGAAAATGAACCTTTAAATAAAGGTGAGATGAAAAAATAGGAGAGGGTGAAGGGGGAGATTGTATAAAAGGTATGGAAGGTAGCAGATATTCCGTTTTTAACTCAGCTGTGGACTACCTATTATTTTCTACCCGATTATTTTGTAGCACATATTTTACAGCTCGATTTTCATTAAGTGAACTAAGTGCATAACAGGAAGTGAACATCATACCCTCCACACTGCAAATTTCTTCTTGGTTTGTTTTGGACCCAGTATAGGTTGCATCCTGTTATTTGTCTGAGACTTCGTGGGATACCACGGATATCTCTTTTTGTAGTAGAAGTAGTAGAGGAAAAACAGTTTTAAGTTAATGGAGAGTAGAGGGACACAGAAAAAAAAAGGGAGCCTTGTAGATGAAAATAAACTAAACTTTGAAGGAATGGAGTCCAATAGCACAGCAAGGATAGTAATGTAAGAAAGGCTGAAATATGAATATATATCTGTTACTGCAAAAGTAGTCTCCCAGTGAACAATAAAAGTTAACAAAATACTGGAGTTTAAACTTTATTTGTGATTGTTAAACTAGTGGCATTGTGAGTTTTCCCTCATGTGCTTCTTAAGGCCTTTACAAAGTCCAGGAATAAAGATTTGCTTCCAGTTTCCTGGGGAATTGTATTCCAGTATGCCAGTATGTTGGGGCTGATTTGGAAAATCATTTTTCAGCTATACCCAACGTGTATGGAGAGATGACTGCTAGATTATCTACTGCAGTCCTCATAGAATAAAAATAATGTTTCCAGTGAATGAATTTGCTTAATGGAGGGCGGTAGTGGCCATTTCAGTGTTTCTATTAGTCTTAACCATATACTGTGATTTGAAAACTTTCTATTTACTTATTTGAGCTTCTTTGTGAGTTTTACTGTTTTCTTAACTTTAAATTGAATAACGTAGACTAGATACAGGTTTGCTGCATCCACAGCTGCAGCTGCACTGTTTTTAACCCATTGTGAGGTATTCCAGCTACATATTTTCCCTTAGTAGCACTTGTGTGATCATCTAGCAGTACTACTACTACTCTTAGACCTTCCACCCTTTACCCTCTTAGCTCTCTCTGGCCTCTCTCCCTCAGTTTCAGACAAATATGGATGGACAATTTCCTATGTTTTCTCCTACCAGTCTGGTTGATATAGGCATCTTGAGACAGTGTAGCAACTTCCTCATGTACATGGACAACCCTCTACTACTACCACCTAGGAACACAATTTGTGAGAGATGCAATTACATCAAGAACCTAGAGTCATTGCTCTCTCCCCCATAAGCCAATATATCTGGCACTGAGAAGGTTGGCAACATGAACACCACACCTCAAACATCACCCACACCTACACAAAACACCCCCACATATGCTAAGGTCCTCAACAAAAACCCAAACAAAAGAGACCAAGGCAAAACCATACATGAACTCCACTGACCACCACACCACACATAGTCCACAAACCTGTGTCTCACAGCCACTAAAGCCTAAATATAAACCCAACATATTAGTCATAGGAGACTCCATTGTGAGACACACAGATGTGCCCCTCACCAGGCTGGATAAGGAAAAAGTCAGGGTTAGTTGTTTGTCTGGTGCCAGAATCCACCCTATCACCCATGCACTCAAATCTCTCAATGAGTACTGTTATGACTCTGTCGTAGTCCATGCTGGTGTGAATGAATTGAGACGTACCTCCCTGGAGTATATGAAGAGAGACATGATCGAGCTCACTGAATATATGTCCCAGACAGGTATGTTCCTAGCCTTAAGCAGCATTCTATCATCACCCAGAATAATGTCTCAATCCAAATAGAACATGATTGACTTTAACAATTGGCTTAGTTTCAGGTGTCATTCCAAGGGGATCCAGTACATGACAGCCTGGGATGACATGCTTGACAAACCACATTGCTTTGCCAGAGATGCCCTGCATCTTTGCCAGAGATGCCCTGCATCTGTCTCCCTTGGGCTTCAGGCTCCTGGCAAAGGCTCTTGTCTCCCTCATAGTGCCTTTTGTAGGCAATGCCATGAGGTCAAAACTACCAACATGAAAATTTCATCAAAACATAAATTAAACGCTAGGAGTCTAAACACAAATCTGCACTCATTGTAAGCATTCTTAACCCTGGAAGATGCTGACATTTGTGCAGTCACAGAAACCTGGTTCAAAGCTGCAGAGCGCACACCAGCCATATCAGGTTACTCACCCTATCATACGTTCAGACCCCAAACCATGGGCAGCAAAGCAAAAGAAGGTGGAGTTGCAATATATATAAAAAGACATACACACCTCCAAGCTGGTCAAACAGTATGACGCAGAAGAGACACTCTAGGTCCAGTTAACAGTTGAAAAGACTCTATTCAAATCATAACTAGCTATAGACCTCAACTTTGAGTCAAGATGTCCACTCCACCTATTTGGTCCTCTTTGAATCTATCACGATTCAAAACTTTACCCTGATCCTGGGTGACCTTAACTACCCAACCATAGATTGGAAGAAATACTCATGCCAAAATACAAATGTCTAGAGATTTGTTGATTTCATCAGTGTAAATTCCTTGGACCAGTTGGTTGACACCCCCACAAGAGGTGTAAATATCTTGGACTTGGTATTAACCAACATGAATAACCACTGCAGCATCCCTACAGTCTCATCATCCCTGGTAAGATCCGACCACAAAGCGGTCACTTTCAAAGTCACCATCTTCCCCAACCCCCCTTGCTAGGGTCAAACAAAAAACTTCTCGAAAGCTGATTACAACCTCCTGAGGGAAGATATAAACAGCTTCACAGCCTCCTACCCCTCCACAGGAACTGGCACATATGTCCAAACCTACACCAAAGTACTTTACAAGCATATATACAGCTGCATGAAATCAGGAATACAAGATAGGACAAAATCATCCTCCTCAAGGAAGAGTAAACTTGGCTGGTGGACATCTGCAATAAATAAACTCTATAATAAAAGAAAAAATTGCTTTCCAGGACCAAGAAGGAGCAGGTGCCTAATAGGAAGCAATCTCTCCTTAGCCTGAACAAGCAAATAAGAACACTAGTGAAATTATCCAAAGCAAACCTTGAGTCCAAACTGGCCACATCTACTAAAGACAGTCATAAAGCCTTCTTCACATATGTCCACAATCTCAAAGGAAACACCCAGATCTGCTCAGAACTGATGGTCAAGGACACCACATACACAAATGCCATAGATATAGCTAACCTGCTGGCAGAAAGGTTCAGTGAAAACTTCACCCCTCTGCCCCCCCCCCATCAGTAAGTCAGGACATCCACAGCACCTGCCCCCTCCCCATATCTCTAGGAAGCAAGTCATCACTACCCTATCAAAGACACAAAATACAGCCTCCATGGGACCCGATAAAATCAAAGGCTGCATCCTACATTAACTCAAGCAGAACTTACAGCACCATTAGGCACCCTATTCAACCAAAGCCTGAGTACTGGCTTCATCCCAGCTGAGTGAAGGACAGCCACTGTCATCTCTTTGCACAAAGGTGGAGCGTTCACCGATCCAGAAAATTATAGACCCATCAGCCTAACTAGGCTGATCTGCAAGGCCATGGAGCAGATTATCATGGACCTCACTAACAAGGCCATTGGCAACCTCCAAATACTCGATCCCACACAGTTTGGTTTCGTCAAGGGGAGATCATGCCTCTTAAATTTGGTAGGCTTCTTTGAGACAGTCACCAAAGCTATGGACGAGGAGAAGACGGTGCACACTGCCTACCTTGACCTGGCCAAAGCCTTTGATACTATCCCCCACTGTGGTATAATAGATAAACTCTCACAACTAGGCAACAAGCCATATGTTACTAGATGGGTAGCAAACTGGCTCACTGATAGAACCCACCTAGTCAAAATAGGGGAAGCCACCTCAAGCAGTAGACCCATAACGAGCGGTGTACACCAGGGATCAGTCTTGGGGCCTCTGTTATTTGGGATATACTTTTCTGAGGTGCAGGCCAAAATCAGTAGGCTATAGCTGACCAAGTTTGCAAATAACTGCAAGCTGGGTGCTGTCATCAATTCCCCTAGTGATGTGGACATCCTCCAAGAGGGTTTAACCCAAACAAATGACTGGTGCCAGAAACATGGCCTCAAACTGAATGCCAAAAAATGCATCATCATCCCCTTTGGGGAGAGTGATGTCCCCACTCCCCACAAATTTTCACATTAATAATAAGGTCCTAAGCATGCAATCAGTAGTGAGGGACTTGGGCACCCAGGTTGATAGCAAACTGAATTTGACCACCATATTACCTCCATTGTACGGAATGTTGTCTACATGGTCAACCTCATAGGTTCATAGGTTCATACTAGGCTATCTGCCCAAGGGCATTTATAAGCCTAGCCCATAGTTATTTGGCTTTCGCCACCCCTTTAGTTTGAATAAAACTATGCCTATTATTTTGCTGTGCCTCTGTCAAGCAGTGACACTGAAGTAATCCCTGGGGTATATCTGATCCCCATCCATTGGTCAAGATTCCTCTTGAACAAGGCCAGCGAGGTGCTCTGCCTCACATGTACCGGGATTTTGTTCCACAGCATAGGGAGTCTCTGGGTGATGAATCTGTCCCTCCAGCACGTTCTATTAATAACCGTGTCAAGGTTTAAGTCTCCCGCCCTTGTGGTTTTGAGGGATCTAGATTTTTTTGAGGTGAAGCATATTCATCAAATCAGGGTTTGACATGGCCTTATATGTCAGGCACAGGTCACCTCTGAGCAAGCGGTATGAGACTGAATAGAGCTGGAGTTCTTTCAGTCGGGCAGCATAAGACATATTTTTGTGACCCTTTATCCTTTTGGTGAGGAACTTTTGGGGCCTTTCCAGCTGCTGCAGGTGTCGGGTCAGATACATTCCGAATGGGGCATTGTACTCAATCATAGGTCTAATGAGTGATGAGTACAGGGGGACGATGACCTCCCTTGATCTAGATGTGAATCCCTTCATGATCAGGTGGGCAATGTAGAAGGTTTTCCTAGCTACTTTAGCAACATGAGTGTCAAACGAAAGGCTACTGTCAACCTGGGTCCCCAGATCCTCCTTAGTAACGGTATCTCATCCAGGGACAAGGTGGTCATAACATTCCTGTATTCTTCCCTTATAATATAATTATTGAGTACAATGCCCCTTTCAGTATGTACCTCACACAGCATATGCAGCAGCTGGGGAGACCACAGAGATTCTTCACCAGGAGAATCCATGGCCTCAAACATCCCGCCTACACAGATAGGCTAAAGGCCCTGTCCCTCTACTCCTACAGACTCCTCAGATGTGACTTCTGTCTGGTAAACAAAGCAATCTCAAATCCCACCTTGATGGGACTGCTGCATATCCACAAGTCAGGCTTCACTCAAGTAACCCACACACGCAACGTCAACCTGGTCTGTGACATCAACAGGATTTGTTGGCAGGACAGTTTTGTGTCCCAGAGACTCCTCCCCTTTT
Source organism: Protopterus annectens (assembly GCF_019279795.1). Taxonomy (NCBI): domain Eukaryota; kingdom Metazoa; phylum Chordata; order Ceratodontiformes; family Protopteridae; genus Protopterus; species Protopterus annectens. The sequence goes on from NC_056749.1 coordinate 465,262,269, forward strand.
GTGGAACAGACTCTCCCTCCACATCAAGCAGAGTACCTCATTAACCCTTTTTAAGTGCAATCTGGATAACTGGATGAGGAACAAAAAATACACCTCTGGGATTCTATCTGTGTCCCTGCTGAACAGTGGCATCAGGTGTTGGAACATTGGCTAAATTCTTTGCTAGGCTTATAAGGGCCTCAGGGCCAATAGCCTAGTAACATCCTATGATCCTATATTTCTTTAAAAGGATAGTGCACTGATCAGTAATAACCAGTTTCAGTCTCAGTTCAGTTGAAATCAAAAACATTTCACAAACAAAAAGCAGAAATGTAAGCAATAACAAAGTAGTTAAGAATAGTTACACAGAAAACGGTATACATACATGATAGTAAAATGCAGAGTGTTTGTTTGTGTCTTTCGGCTTTTTCCCGGTTAGGGGTCGCCACAGCGGAACTCCAGTCCGCTAATGATTGGCAGTAGATTTTTACGTACTGGCTTGCTGGGCCTAACCCACAACCTTCAACAAAGGGATGCCCATTCACGCATGTCGCTACACAGAAGACGCTCTAACTGAGAATCGAACGGACAACGTCTAACTGTGAGGCGACATGTACAATATTTACATTAGTTTCTAATGTGGGTCAACCTTCAGTAATTCTGTGAAAGGAGAAGTGAAAAGGAGATAGGGATAGTATTTTACATGATAAACCTCATGTTTAAGTAGGAGCATTTGGTTTGGATGAAGACGTGCTTTCTGATCTGCATTCTGAATTTAGAATAAGTGCTGAATTCCTTTAGGTTGATGGGGAGAGACTGACAAAGACTAGGTGCCTGAAAGGAAAATGCATGTGCATTACTGTGGGGTTTGGTTCCAGGGATAATGAGAGCTGGTGTGGCCATGAAGAGCATCTCAGGCTCTGTGAGGAGGTCTTTTAAATTATCATTTCCTCTGCACCTCTAATCCCAGGTACTTGTTGTCTACCTGTCATCAATGGCACATTGATTCTTTTCCCCTTTGGTTCTCCACCTGTAGCATGCCATACTGTAGAAAAGACACATTGGGCCAATGGAGTGCACACCTACACAATAAAAACTTCTACTAACCTAAATTTTGTGTGGTATCTTTTCACCCTGTTGAAATGCATTATGGGTGATGTGGAGATTCTATCATTTCTATTTCTGCTGTTGATGTAGGAATTGTCTAGTCTGCAGCCAAGAGACTGAGATCTCCTATGATCACTATTTTTTGCACCCAAGACTTGATCCTGTGTTTTCCTCTACTAATATATTTGCCAGGGTAGTAAATGGCATCAAAGCATTACTTCTCCCCATACTACATTCTTCTGTCCCCCCCTTTCTCTATCACATTATAGGCTATTTTATATCTTACCTAAAGATTCTTTCCTCCAATCTTTCCATCCCCGTTACTCTCAAGGAAAGTATGGCCTGAAAGTACCATATTTAAATCCCTTTCTTCAGTTGGTTGAGTTTCTGTGATGGCAACAGCACTCACTTTTTCAAAAACCAGGATAATGTGCAATTCCACATATTTTACTCCAGAATCCTGTCATTCTACAGTATCACTTACTAATTATTCTTCTCCTCTTTTTCCCCTTTTTTTTACCTTTCTGAACATCCTTCCTTTTTCATGTTCTCTGTTAGTTCTGCCCTATCCTCTTACATCTTGTTCTTTGGATGCTGCCTTGCTTATTCTTTGGATTCTCTCTTGATCCTACCCCTAACTCAGGATAGGACAATGGTGTCCGCATAGAATCATATTGGGCATTTAGTAAGCACTCCCCTTTTATACTGAAGTGGAGTCAATCCTCACAATAATGCTTCTCCTCAGCATAAGCCTCTCCCCGTTGCCTATAAAATCACATCCCTACTCCTGTGTCCATTCCTGTAATTGTGTATTATAATTCATAGTTCTCAGATTTTGTTTTTTTTATATACATTTGCTAACCAGGGAAGCCCACTGAACACAAGTGTCCCTTTTTAGGAACAGCCCAGGGGAACTGTCTGGTCAACATGACTTGTTTAGAGTCAAACAGGTGGCAAATAGAGTAGGAGGAATCGGACTCTGTACCCCTGACTACATGAAACAGCTCATTCCCTAGTGTTCTGCACTAACTACCCAACTATCATGCATTATAGTTTCTGATTCTTAGCTCATTTATTAAACTGGCTGAAAGCATAGGTAGGACATCAGAGACAGCCACCATGTGGCCAAGATCCTGACATCCTTTGGTCATCCCTCAAGTTCTAGCTACTTGCACTGCAGATGCTGCAAACACATTAGTCACATTAGTACCATAACATGGAGCCTGATATTACACTTACTACTTTAACATCCTTTAATGTCCTGCTCGGGGTCAGTCTCTGCACAATCATCGCTTTACTAGTCCTGTCATATTTCCCTCACAGAAGGGTTAGATCCTGTTTGTGGCACAATTACCTTTTAATCAGTATCTTGCCTATTCCCTCAGTGTTGACTTCAGTCCTGTCCAACTTTCCAGTGCTGTCTGTCATACCCTTACCCTTTCTGTAATACTTGTCACTTCCTTGTGAGCTTCTGGTCCACTTTGTTTCTTTCTTCCTTTCCTGGTCAGCTGCTGACCCACTTTGTTTCACCCACTTCCCTCCCCTTGGAGCCCCCGTGTTTCTGGCTCTGTAAGTTTTTACAGCAACAACTCATTTCTACCAGTCTCCTCATTTTCTCCACACTGAATGTCCTTCCTTCCTTCCCTTGAGCTATGTCCTAGGTCATTCCTTCACTGCTTCTCTTTCTCTAACTGAGCCTTCTTTACCCTTAGATACCGCAGCTTCCCATAACGTCCTTTATTTACTTTCCATACCTACCACATTTTCATTCCTTAGTATTACCATCCCTCCCCAATGACTCTCCCTCAGATCTTACAGGTTCTGTAATTTAACTCTCTCTCTCTCTGCAGTCCTTGCCACTTTCCCCCATGTGCCACCGCTGTTGGGCTCTGTTAAATGCCTGCCCATTGTCCATCCTTTCCTGGTGTACCTACCCCCTCTCTCCCACAGATCTCCCAAGTTCTGCTTCTCCCATTTAAATCCTTCTAACTTCTTTATTACTGCAATCCCCATCCTCCTTCATGATCCGTATGAGCCAGACTGCCAAAACACACTAGGAACACTCACCTTGCTGTTCTCCTCCTGTGATACCCATGCCTTGTGTTAGTAATCCAGCATGGTTGCAGGGTGGCTCATGCTATAGGACTGCAGCCCCCTGACCTGTAGAAAGAAAACGCGAAGTCCCAACTCCTGTATAAAGAAAGAAAATAAAAAACAAAAACAAAACAATTCGTGAAGTCCCTGAACTCCGCGGTGCTTGGAGTTCCTGGAACTCACAGAACTCCAGACTGCTGTGTCAGGCAGTCCGGACAGAAGAAAGGGATCTCTGCCCTGTAGATGCATAAAAGTTTGTGTAGTGTCGACTGCACAGAATGGAAGAACTCCAGACTGCATCATCTGCAAGCTGGAGCCTACTCTCGTGGGGAAAGGGGCTTGCATGGACAGGACTGAGAACAAGCTTATGCAGCACGGGGAAAGGAAGAGAAACCAGCTGTTAGCTTGCACAGAGAATGGGAAGGAAGGGAAACCAGCCATTAGCATGCATGGAATGACACTGTGAATTCAGGTCCTGTTAGGACTGAGAAGTCTCTCTGTGTCTCTCTGTGTGTCTCGCTGTCTCTCTGTCTCTGTGTGTGTGTGTGTGTGTGTGTGTGTGTGTGTGTGTGTGTGTGTGTGTGTATATATATATATATATATATATATATATATATATATATATATATATATATATACCTTGGGTGCAGGTGGCAAGGGCCTGAATTTCCTACCCACTACCATTTGTAAAAAAATTGCAAATATTTGCCTCATATTTTTTCTGTTCTGTTCCTCATAATAATTTGTGGTTTCTGTATTTTTGCTTCCTTACACAGTCAGTAGTGCAGTGGGGTAGTGGTAGCATTGTTGCCTGACAGCTACAGGTTCTCTGGTTTGATTTTTGGTTGGGGAGCCTTCTGTGTAGAGTCTATATGTTCTCCCATTTTACAATGACATGTGTCTGGAGTGTTTCTACCTGGACCTCTGCTGAAAATTGGCTTTTGTTCCAACTCAAACTTTCCTGGTTAACAAATGTAAAATTGGCTTTTGTTCCAAGTCAGACTTTCCTGGTTAACAAATGTTAAATAAATAAAAATAACAGGCATTTGAATTTCAGACTTCATATTCTTCAGAAAGTACATGGTAACACAAAACCTTTTATTCTAGCATTTTTTAAGTTTATAAGATGGATATTTGAAATTTGTGCCTATTTTTGGGACTGTATTCCCCCATTATTGGCTTCATCCAAGTTTTTTGTGCTAAAGTTGAGAGCTATGGTGAGAACTGAATTCACTGAATATGTTTGTGGGCTGTATTCTCCCATTACTGGCTTTGTCCAGGTGTTTTTTTGCTAAGAGGATGAGAACTAAATTCACTGAATATGTTTGGGGGCAGTATTGCCCTATTATGGGCTTTGTTCAGGTGTTTTGTGCTAAGAGGTTCACAGCTATGGTGAGAACTGAATTCACTAAATGGTAACAATTTAAGTTTCAGCCTTCCTCTCTTTCACAAAGCAGTTGATTTGGCATAGTGGTATGTTGCTCTGACTCTTTTGCACAGGGTCCTGGGTTCAAGACTTAACAGTAAAACATATGTTGGTAACACAGCATTTTATTCTAGCAACTTTCCAGCATTATACAAACAATGTTTAAAATGTGTCCCTAGTTTTGGGGCTTTTGCCCCCCCCCCAATAAATGTTGGCTTTTTCCAGATTTCTTGTGCTGCAAAGTTCAGAGAAACAGCTGAGTGTGGAGTAAATTTTACAAGGAGCTAATAGCTGCAGGGAGACAAATGTTTAGTGTTGCTTGCACTGCTTGGAGTGTTGACAGCACAACAGGCAGTGTACTTGTTTTTGATGCAGAAGGCTGTGGGTTCTACTCCCGCAGTAGATAGATGCATTGCTGATACTGTACTGTATTGTAAAGGGGGTGGATGCTGCAGTCCTTCTTGGCGTAGATACCTAGTAACTATGAACCTGTTATCAGTTTGCCATCCATTCCCTATTGCAATATAATTAGCTTATCTTTTTTTAATGCAACATAGGCAATTTATTCCTCAAGGGCAACAGGCACTTTATTTGTAGATGAAATATAAAATTGTTTGCTAGCAGCCACCTCTTCATTAGTTACACATTTCTTTAATGTGGAATTATTTAGACTTTTACTTCTTCAGAGATTGTGCATATTTACTGATACTGGTGGAATGTAGAAGTTTGAGTAGACTTTTATGATGGAAATGTTCTGAACTGGGCAGTTTTGTCATTACTGGTGCATGCATTTTATTTCATTGTTTACTGGAAAAATGTTCAAAACAATAAATTTAAAACACCCTCTAACAACTGTACTGTATTGTACAAGGAATATAATTTAATGCAATCAGGAAGGTGTATCAAAGAGCATGTGTATGCTTCGTGTGCAAGGGGCCTATGATTTGAAAACAGCTCAAAGTTAGTCTTTATCTGCCACTGGCAAAATGTATTTTCTTTGAATGTGGGTTTCAATGCTGTTTCAATGAATGTGAGTTTCAAGGGCAGAGAAGTTTTAATGTGAAGTCTGTTTTCATTGTGAAACTGCATTGCTTTGTTTAGCAGATATCTATTAGTGTTTGTGTTGTAAAATGCAAAATAAAACTTTCAAATGAAATCCAAATCATCGCAGAAGTAAAGCAGTATGCACATTACAGTGTTTATGGTAAATGTGGTGAAATAACCAAGGAATGGGATATTGGAATGGCTGCAGGGCGGAGGCTCCATTCGACCATGATTTTGTGAAAGGGGGGGGGCAGCAAACTCAAAGACATCCCCAGCTGAACTATACCTCTCAACTGTCCAGATTTATGCAGAATGAATAGATTTTTGCTTCTTATTTTTGGTTTGTTCCTCATAAAATTTGTGGTTTTCTGGCAAATCATTTAGGAATGAAGTCACTAAATAATGACAGAGATTGCATTTCAGACATCATACCCTTCAGAAAAATGCATGCTAAAGCAAGACCTGTTATTCTATCAACTGTCTTAAGTTTATACAAGAGCAATTGTTAGTACTGTTTGTATGTTCCCCCAATATGTTTGGCCTTGTCCAGATTTCCTGCAATAACAGGTTGAGAGGTACATGCAAATAAATCGCTTTATAGAATTGGGAATAACCAAACCTTTCAACTGTCCCCAATTTTGGCTCAAAATGTTGCTCTCCCCCTAATAATCCCTCCGCAAAATGGCAGTTTTGGAAGAAAACGTGGAGGGTTTACAATTATAAATAACTGTAATGATCAGAGTTATAGATTACTTTTATTTCAGAAATGCATGTAGATTCTTTTATTTTGTCAGCTACTCAAGTTAACAGTACTAATATTAAAAAGTGGCCCTTCTTTGACAGGTTCCCAGCTATATTGTGTGGCAATTTTAGATTTTTGCATCACATTTTTGGTCCATTTTTCATAAAGTTGTGGTTTTCTGGCAAATTAGTGGCAAATCATTAAAGATTGAAGTTAGAAAATAATGGCAGACATTTGAGTTTCAGATTTCATACCCTTAAGAAAAATCATACTAATGCAAGACCTACTACTATCCTATTATCTTCTTGGTTTATAAGAGCAATATTTAAAAATTGTCCTTATTTTTAGGCCTGTGTCCCACTTCTATGTATGGCTTTGTCCAGATTTCTTGCTCTGAGGTTGAGCGGTATGAGTGTCTGAGCCATCACATTCAGCCAGAGACATTTCAAATTGTGACATACTTGTTGCACCCCACTCCCCCCATGTAGTGACTCTGGATGTGTCCAAGTCAGGCAAGGAGCAGTTATGCAGTGTAAGTGTGCAGAGCATTCCCCCATCCAAAGTAGACACAAGTAGGACAGTGGCTTTTCATCTGTCCTTGATTTTGCAGAATGTTCTGGTTTTCTGTCATATTTTTATACTGTTGATTTATGCTTCTTATTATTCAGAAAATGCATGCTGTTTCAATGCCTGTGTTGCTCTATGTTTAAGTAGCAATGCTTTAATGACCATCAGGTAAACTTGTCTGAGATTGTAAGATGCAAGTAAGCTTTAATAAGCATACTGTTAAAGAATTGCCAGCATTGAAAGCCTTTTTGTTGTTGCCATGCAGAGAATATTTACATAACTATATACCGTACAAGTCTTAGGTAGTGAAATGCATATGACAGTATTTGTAATAAAGGGCAGGATTACAGTATTTTCAGAACAGAAGCTCATTACATTTGTTGGAGACTTGCAGTCCTCTTTGCAGGCTTTACCCGTAAACGAAACAGAATGCCAATGTATCATGTGCTGTCCATAACTTGTGCAGGAATCCTTTAAGCAATTTATCTTATGCTTGTTTCTTGTTTGTTGCTCATTTTTTATTTTGATCATGTCTTCCCCATGAAACAAGTAGATAGTTGTCAGGCAGCAGGTCTTTTTTGGATAAGAAACATTTTTACAAGTGGGGGTATCACAGAGATTGCTACTTTCAGCATGTTACTTGGTACTTTAATAAAGCTGAATATAAATTATAATTAGAACTGCAGTGCAAGGAGAAGTGGTTTGAGTTGAGTGCTGCTTATTTATTATACTTGATTTTGACTGGCATTCCAGTAATGTATTTAAAAAGTAATTTATTTTTTCATGCCTCACAACCTTTGTGTTTCCATCTAGATATTATGTAAGCTGTCATATAGCCAATGCATTGAAATATTTTTTCTTCTACACTTCATCTTGTCTTGATTGGACTCTTATAATGATGGTTTAGCACCCAGGGCAGTGTATTTAATTAAAGTTCCAGTTGTTGTGGTTTTGAGCATAGCTCCACCCCTTTCTAGTTGGTCACACCCCTTCCCATTGGTCCTACACATTCAGCTGCCTCCTGCAACCCCCCTTTAATTTAAAGTCACCAGCCACCACTGCATGGTTGCAATGAAAAATTGCTGGCAAGCACAGATTATGTTGAACCAGGTATTATGTGTATACTTATATTGATGGTAATTTAAATCAGAGGGTGATAAGATAATTAAGGTAGTCTTTCCTCTTTAAGTATATTTTTAGGTGTGAAGTGGGGTAGTCACATCATTATTTCAGCTTCACTTACTCCCTACTTTATTGTCCTCAGTTTTTCCAAAAAGTGACATTGGGTAAATTGTTTAATAGCTGTTCTTAAACTACTATTAGAAAAATCAAGAAAAAACAAGAGGCAGGAGATATATATATATATATATATATATATTTTTTTTGTAAAATATCAAACAAAGCCTCTAGGATTTAAATTTCTGTCAGGGTCAGCAGAAAACAATTCAACTGGGATGTCTCACTCTTCTGGATAGCCTGATGTTATTACTGGAATTTGTTTTAAGTAGGTGGGTAGTACTTCAGATTTTATCTCATGTGAAATGCTGTCAGTAGATAACTAACTGAAAAAACAGGGAAGTTCCACATCTGCATGAGTAATATGTACTTCAGTCTGACTAGAGTGCTTGCAAAATGTAAGATTAGTTATACTAGTTACACATGAGGAAATTACTGCAAGCCTGAAGAAAAGATTACATAATAAACTGGCATGATATGCTGTTCCACGTTTACGTAAAATGCATCATCCAAAATGAAAAATCATAGCTAGCAGCAGGCCTATACATCATGGCGAGATGTTTCATATCTTTTGTTTGTCTAAAAATTGTCCTTGACCATGAAGGGTTAATGTACTCAAATTACAACATGTTTTCAAATGAAGGTTTCTTAAGGACAAAGCTTACGAAATGACAAAATCTGTAGTACTGCTTGCTAAGATACTGGGTTTTAAGGACACAGCACTCCATGTACTATAAGCAGACTTCAGTATTAGGAAATGCTTACATCAGGAGCATTCATCATGCTGAGATGTATGCAAACACCAGTGGTAAAAAAAACATTTACATAATGGGGTAAACAATGTAAATTCACTGTGAAGAAGCCCAAACAGCATTAAACAAAACAAAATGTTAGACGACCTCTTTGACAAGTATGTACATATACATGCGCTATAAACTGCCTAATGGACGTGCATTCCAGAAATGTTTTGGATGTTAGCTAACACTAAGATACATATAATACATTTTATACTATTTGTGCTGCACAGAAACACTGAAGTAGTTATACATATAGTGTGACTACAGTGATCTTACTTGTAAGCAAATCAAGATGCTATCTAGAGTTTAACAATTTTATACACATCTCCAAGAGAATCATATTACTGAATCTAGAAGTTAGGTGCATCACCCTTTCTACCTCTCTAGACCCTGTTTTGACTCTGTGGAATAAGACCAAGCTGCAGTTTGGAGTTTGCTTATTGTACACAAAATAGTTAATTTATTTGCCCTTTCTACAGCTCTAAAAGAAATGCACAAGGCACTTGCTGCCATTAAGGGGAAAAAAGTTTTAAACAAAACAGTTATCAACAGTCTTCTGATAAGCTAAAATCTGTATAAATTCTGCATATACTCAAACAAATTGTATGTTTGTTTGCTTATTTTTTTCTGAAACCCAGTGATATTCATACTGAATAGGGGAAAACTGGGAAGGATGCTGAGGAAATGCAAATATATAAAGAGGTATAAATATGTAAACCAAAAGTCCATACTTTTCTACCCAATGTAAAGAGGCCCTACTCGTTTTTCTAGTGCTGTGGGTTCATTTACAACCACCTGTGCAACCACCAACTTTTGCATATGGGATCTCTTTTAACATCTCATCCAAATGGTGGTGCCACAGAAATGCAGCTCCCTCCTAGTTCTAATTTGCAGGATCAGCACAGGAAAATAAATCCAAGCATCTGATGAGGGAAGAGAATGTACAATCTAACTGATCTTCCTGCAGTAAAGCAATTGTGCTATCTGCTAAGCCACTGACAGTGACAAAAATAAATATCGAGAGAATAAGAGTATGCTGGGATTAATGAGATGGTTTAGCAACTGCCATGTTGAAAGAAGAGTTAAGAGGATGTGTTTAATTAACTTTCCTATAAAAGGTAAAATAAATACTTACTGCAGTAACATTTCCCTTAGCTAAATTGATAACCTCTAGACTGTTTTTCCATTATACATTAAGTTTACCAGAGACTGCTAAGGGACATCTCCTGACTAGCTACATAACTAAAAACATGTCAGATTTAAAAGCACTCTGTTCTAGCACAAAAAGTTAATTATTTTTCAGAGATAAGTGAAGTCACCTCACAGAGTAAAGGCTACATTATAGTGTTTCAAACTAGTTTAGGCAGGCATTTTTATATCAAGAAAGTTAACCTTTTCTGGGGGAAAGAAGTTTATTTTTCAGATGGGTCACCAGGGGAGAAGCTCTGATTACTATAAATACAGTTTTTTATATGTTTTAACTGTTCAGTGCTGAGAAACAGTTAAATGGATAACAAACAAACATTGGCAATAGACTCTCGAAGATGAAAAGCTCTCCACCCTGCTAAACCATACAAACCATTTGGACTCATTTTTGTATTCAGGGGACTAGATTATAACTGCCTCCCCTCTTACCATTTAAATCAGTTTTGTCTGGTTCCTGTTTTTGTTTGTTACAAATTTGACATTAAAGCTATTATTTGAAGGTATTTTATAATTTGTACTGTTTTTTTTTCAAATTGTTTCTATCCTCTGCCTAGGTATTTAAATCTGTTTTGAATGGAGGTTCATTTTTTTGCATTTTTACTCTGCTACCTCTGAATCTGAAGCTACAGCTATATGTTGATCTGGGTTTCATAGTTTCCATTGCTACTTTTTCTTTTTTTTCAAAACAGGTTTATTGTTTTAACATACAAGAGAAATATCATAACAATTTTATACAAGTAATTAAAAATAGGTATTATTATAATATTTAACAAAACAACTAAAGTATTTACAAAGACATCCACTACAATCAGATCAATTAATTAAACTAAAATACCATGCTATTGAAATTAAAATTTTTTTAACAAATTTTGTAAATTATCCCATACAATATAATAAGATGTTTTTCTATTTGTTCTTGTCCTAATTGTGTTTATTTCCATATGGCACACTATATTCATAACATTTTTAAATTAATTGAACGAAGGAGGTGTATCTGAAATCCAATTTCTAGTTATTATTTTCCTAGCCACTGCTAGAATAGACCATAACAAGGGAAGCTTAACCTTTTTAACACTTTGAGGTACAGGTGTGTTGAATAATATAAGAGATTTAGAAATAGTGAAATTATCTGTAAAAAGAGCCTGCAAAAATTCATTAATTGACTTCCAGTATTCTTTCAATTTTATACAGTCATAAAACATATGAGCCCAGTCAGCATTAATTTCTACATTACATCTCTTACATAAAGTATCTTTATTATTTATTTTATTCATCATCAAAGGTGTATAAAAAGATCTATGTAAAAATTTCCATGTATAAAGTCTTCAGACAATTGAAGACGTAGTTATATAAGCAGATTCCAATATATATTGTTTATCTTGTTGATTTGGTGGGGCCCCATTAATAGAAGTGAAATAATTCCAGTATGAATCTACACTGTAAAAAGTTTCTTGTCTGATAATTTTATGTATGTATGAAAGTTTACCTTTATCAGAAACTTTATGTTGTAAATTTAATATCAAGTAATCAATCAGTGTTGGAATAGATTCTTTAACTGTTATAGACATTAGATCTATTTTATTAATGAGATGTTGTCTAAAGGTCTGAACCTCTAGCCAGCAAGTTTCTCTTAGATCAAATTCTTGTTTTAAGAAATCTAGATTTTTAACTTTATTATCAGATATCAACTGATACCAGTACTTTAGATCATTATCTATAGCTAAATGAGTTCCTTCAGAAGTAGATGACAAAAGCATACCCTGAGTATACATTATAGGGAATACAATAAAATTCCATTCCCTATACTTAGGGTGCATGAATATAAAGTTACGATAACTAATAATATTTATTTTACATTTGTTGACCGGGCTAGTCTGGCTGGATACATGTCCATTTTCAGCAGAGGCCCGAGGAGAAAAGCTCCACTAAATACTAAGTACATTACAAAATATTACAAATGTTTATAAGTAACAAATTAGAAAATCATAACATCACACAGAATGCAAGATAGATTCAGGAGAAGCACATTTCGATGAGCAGTTAATACCATATTAGCAATTTTACATAGAATGTACCTAGGTCGATTAGTACTGTAAAAGGAGAAGAAATAAGACAGATACTAATAGGAAGAGTGAAGGAGAGATGTAGTATGAGAAAGAAAAAGGTTAGCCTGGTGTACTGCAGGAACAAAGCCAATGATTTAGGTAGTACAGTTTAATTTTCTGTTTGAATTGAGGCAGGGATGTAGTCAAAGTTATGTCACAAGGTAAGAGATTCCAGCATTTACCTATAGTGTTAGTGAAAAGAGAACAACCTGCTGTGTTGTTTGCCTTTATTGATTTAGTCATAAGTTTACTAGAGGAGCGAAGCGAGTTCAGATTATTATACGGGATTAGGAGTTGAGAGAGTATAGGGGTGTTGTCAGGTAGGTGTAATATGTTGTGAGCTATAGTGAGTTGAGGAATTTTTAGGTAGTTTTGAAATTCGAGCCAGCCAAGTTGCTTTAGATTTATACAGTGGTGAGTCCTAAAGGGGTTACTAGTGGCGAAACGTGCTATGTTATTATAGCAAGTTTCAAGTTTGTTAAGATTGTTTTTCTTGAGGTTGGTATAAATGGGAGAAGCATATAGGAGAGTAGATAGGAGATGGGTTTGAGCACATTTGGTTCTTGTTGCTGGGGTTAGAAAAGGTTTAATACGATATAGGGATCCAATTTTTTGTTAACAACCTTGATGGTGTTGTTTATGTGCTGATCGAAGGAAAGATGATTGTCAATGGTTATTCCAAGAAGTTTAGTAGTTGGATCAGGCGAGATGATAGTGCCATTATTAGAAGAAATGGTAAAGTTTAAAGGGGGACCGAGAGGTGGGGAGAAGAGGAGGAGTTTAGTTTTTTGCATTTAGTAGGAGAAACCGTTTAGAAAACCAAGTTTCTACTTTGTTAAAGGTATTTTGTGTTAAGGAGGTCAGTTCAGTAGAAGAAGGTGCGGAGCAGATAAGGGTAGAATCATCTGCATATTGTATGCAGGTAGCTTGTGGTATAGCAGTCTGAAGATCGCTTATAAAGAGGGTGAACAGAAGTGGACCTAGAATGGAGCCCTGGGGAACTCCGATGGAAATGGGCAAGAGAGAAGAGATGTGATTTTCCCAAATTACTGCTTGTTGTCTGTTGTTAAGGTAAGATTTAAACCAATTTGTGGCTAGTTTATCACAAGGAAGAGATTCGAGAATATTGATTAAGAGAGAGTGGTTAACCATGTCGAAAGCTTTTGAGAGATCAATGAAAAGAGCGGAGGAGAGAGAATGGTTGTTTTGATTTTTGTTGATAGTATCTATAAAGGAGAGAAGGGCAGTGGTGGTACTATGATGGGGTCTAAAACCATGCTGGCAGTTTGCTATTATGTTGTGGAGGGAGAGGTGTACCAGTTGCTGGTGAATACATTTTTCCATTATTTTTGCAAGGGGTGAAAGAAGGGCAATTGGTCTAAAGTTGGAAAGGTCAAGGGAGTTTCCACCTTTATGAAGTGGTATAATATAGGAGACTTTCCATATATCAGGGATGGTTCCTTCTTGGATAGTTCTGTTGATGAGTAAGGAAATAGGATAAGCAATTTCTTTAGCAGCTTTCTGAAGGAAAAGAGAAGGGAGCTTGTCAGCAGAAGGGGTGCAGGGTTTAAGTTTGTGAATGAGTTTGAAGATGAAAGAGGTAGATATAGGTTTTAGAGCGAAATTGAGGGAAGAGGTAGTTCTGTTAGGTGGTATATGAGAGTTGTTAGTGTTCATTTGTTTGGCTAGGGTTTGAATAGTTTCAGAGAAAAAAGAGTTGAAAGCATTGGCAGTCTGGAGAGGGTTTCTGGGTCAGCATTTAGAGGGAAGGAGTTTTCGCAGTTCCTGGGGAAAGAAGTCTATTTACTGATGACCAGAACTGTTTAGGGTTGTTAATATGTGTTTCCTGGAGGTTACAGTAGAAGTTTTTCTTGTCAGAGATTATTGATTTTTTGCTAAATTACGAAGCTGGCGGAATTTAACTAAGTCAGGGTTTAGTTTATTACATCTCCAAGATTTCCATGCTTTGTTTCTAGCAAGCATGAGTTTTTTTGTGTTGGTGGTCAGCCATGGGGCCGATTTGGTCTTTACTCTAATAGACCGTTCTGGTGCATGAGAATCAAGTATAGATAGGAATGTGGAATTAAAGAATAATACTGCTTCTTCTAGGGGGAGTGATTTTAAGCAATTCCAATTACATGCACTCAGTTAAACTTAAAAAGATCTATGTTAAAGTGTTTGACTGATCGAATTAGCCTTGTATTTGGGAGGTTAACAAATTCTGATTTTTGTCTAGAAATGTAGGTTAGGCAGTGGTCGCTGATGTCATCAGGCATAATACCTACCTTATAATGTGTCTTAACTTTATTAGTTAGTATCCAGTCTAATATACTCTCTTTCTTACTGGGTTTATTGACTCTTGTAGTTGAGGTAATACTTTGTGAAAACCCATGTAGGTTAATATGGGAGGTGGGATTGACTGTATTTATAGTGTTCCAGTCTATGTTAACGTCACCAAGAATTATGGTTTCTTGGGGGTAGTTGGTAGAAACCCAGCTTAAAAAGTCTTCTAGTATTGGAATGTTATTACCTGGGGGAAGATACAAACAAATAATGTAAATAGATTTTTTGGGGTTAAGTTGGAGTTTAATAATGATGGTTTCTGTTTTGCTATTTAGGTTTGGGCATTCTGGTTGAATAGATATGTTAAGTTGATTTTTGAAGAGTATTGCTACTCCTCCACCCTTACGTTTTATAATATTTAATGGGTAACAAACCATATGTTTAGGTGTAATAGGTGAAGTACAAAATTCCTTTAGTAACCATAACATGGAGTTATTTACAATCATATTTTTATGTGTTAAGGAGATTTTCATGAAGTGTATACTAATTAGCTCCCAATAATCTTTCCATTTTGTGACATATGACTGATCTATTAATAAAGTAATAACTTTTACAATAGAAGAGATAGTATATAAATTAAAGTCTGGAAAAGAAATACCCCCTTGAGACCAGCTATTAGTATGTTTCTTTAATGCAATCCTAGGTCTATTAGGTGCCCATAGGAAATTTAACATTATTGTATTCAGTTTCTTGATAATTATTTTTGTAGGTGGAAGTATTATTGATTGTATTAAGAATAAAATCTTGGGGAATATTATCATTTTAATAATTGTAAGTCTCTCCTCCATAGTAAAAAACATATTATTCCAGGTATTAAAAAGATTTTGTATATTAAGAAAACAGGTATTATAATTATTATATATAATAGATTTAATATCTTTAGATAGTATTATACCTAAATAAGTTATCTGACCTGTATTGGGTACATATTTAGTAAAATCACTAATGAGAATATTTTTTCGTGTATATATAGGTAGTATTTTAGTTTTTTCTTCATTGAATATTAAACCAGAAATACTTTTTAAATTCATCATGTTATCAAATAGAGACTGCATAGAAGAATTAGATCCTGCTGATGTAATTAGAACATCATCTGCAAAAATCTGTACCAAATAAGGGTGACGTGTGAGAGCACAGCAGATCAAAAACCAGAGTTCCTTCTTGGATAAAAATCTTTAATCCACAGTAACCACGATAAACAAACAGTGCTGCAGCTGATGAGCGCTTTCACTCACTTAATGAGCTTCCTCAGATCTAAATGCTGCTTCCCATAATGCATTTAATATTATAATTGTAAATTATAATTAAATATTATATTTGATCTGCTGTGCTCTCACACGTCACCCTTATTTGGTACAGATTTCAGTTTATTAGAGTGTGTGCGAGCACTTTATTCTAGCAAGGTGCACTTTGTTGTTTCAAGTCATCATCTGCAAAAAGTTGAATTTTGGATGTTGTATTTCCATCTATTTCAAAACCCTCTATGTCAGTACTGTTTCTGATCAAATTAGCCCAAGGCTCCATTACTAAAGTGAATAATAGTGGAGAAAGTGGACATCCTTGTTTTGTACCTTTAAGAATGGGTATTTTTTGTGAAACATATGTTCCTACCTTAATATAAGCCAACGTTCCTTTGTATAAATGCTCAATTAGATTTACAAATGCATCTGAGAAGTTTGTGCACTTCATTAAGGTAAACAGATAGTCCCAACTTACTGAATCAAATGCTGAACTTATATCAAGACTAATAAGTGTTAAATCTTTCTTTTTCCTATTTGCAAAATCTATTAATGTTAAAGTTCTTCTTATATTATCAAAAGTATTTCTATTTACAATGAAGCCTGTCTGATCTATATCTATAATGCCGGGAATGATTGTCTTCAATCTATCAGCAAAGATACTCATAAACATTTTATAATCCCATTGCTACTTTTTCTGAGCTCTTAAGTGGGTTAATCTGCATTACTCATCAAATTACTGTGATTTAGTAACCTTTCAAACTTAAAACAATCAGCCAGCTTGGGCCTGCAGTGTTAGTTGTTTCAAGAACTTGTGGTACAAAACAAAGCATTTGGACCATATTTTCTATGATGTAAAATACACTTAAACTATTGCACTTAACAAAACTGATTTGAATGTTAAGATGTTTGCCACCCACCCTTTCCCTGTTGTACTTTTAAACTTGGAGGTTTTTGAACTGCTTAGCCCTATTATATAATTGAACCTGGAAGCATCTCCCAGTCTTATACATCTCTTCTGCTTATCTTAATGGGCACTGACAGAAATTACAAAGGGCCTCCCCTTAAACTGATAGTGTGCTTTGAAATTGCCTTAAAGTATGTGTTCCTCTTTACTTGTATGTCTACCTTTGAATTGTCTTGCAATTACTTGCAGTTAGTTGTTAGATTTGCTGCTGGTACATTTTCCCTTTTTCTAACTAAAGTGTGTTTTCACACTAAGATGTCTGGGACTGCAATTCTAGGGAGAGTAGAAATGTAGCCTAGTCAGTCCCAGTTGGGAAACAGATGGACAAAGTAGGAATTACTTGTTGTAGCTAGTTGTTTGAATTTTTTTTCTGGTACCTTTTCAGTTTTGGCCAACTAAAATGTGTTTTTACATTAGGAAGACTGGGACTGCAATTCTAGTGGCAGTAGAAAGGCAGCCTGGTCTGTCCAAGCTGGAAAATACACAGATAGGATTGAAATGAGATTGTCTCATTGGCCAGAGGGCTTTTGAGTGAGTTTAGTCACTTTTATTTGTATTTGTAATTTTGGCATATTTGCATAGCTGTTTTGTCTGCTCCACAGCTCTCATAAGCTTTGCATTCTCAGCTGTGTTCTTAAAGTATTTGGTTTGCATCTAGTGACACCGATGCCAAGACAAGTACTTTGAATTGAAACGTTGCACTTTTCTAAGCTATTTCTGAAGACTGCTGCAGCATTTTCAATTATTTTCATTGCATTTTTCTGATTTTATCACTATAAATCGTACTTGCCTTACAGTGGTCTAGCTGCTGCTAGTCTGCTTTGAAATCACCTCAAACTGTGTGTTCCTCACTGCTGGCTTGCCTGTCTTATAATCACCTTGCATTTACTTGTTATAGCTAGCTGTTTGATTTGTCTCTTGTCCATTTTCACTTTTGGTTAACTAAAGTGTTTTTTTTACATTAAGAAGACTGGGACTGCAATTCTAGAGGCAATTGAAAAGTAACCCTGATCTGTCCAAGTTGGGAAATACACAGAGAGGCTTAATGTGAGATTGTTTCATCGTCCAGAGGTCTTTCTAGTTGGTTTAGTCACTTTTCATTGAGTCAATAGATACCACTGCTCATCTTGCAGTGGTGTTTAGTAGTGTCCTGTATAGACGCAAGCACTTAGAAACTACATTTTTCCAATAAAACTTCCCCTGTAACTTTATCCAGTACTCAGTTGTGCAAAGATCAACTTGTTTGCACACTGAGGAGCACTGCCACACAAAGTCAGTCATACATAGCCTAGTTGTAGTTTCTACCCTCATAGAACCCAAGTTAGCCTGCTCTACCACCCCTTTGTAGTTTATGTAAAAAGATACGACACTATAGATTGGCACTTTCCCAATTTCTTCACCATCTGCTTGGTAGATATGGGCACTGTGAGACAAAGAAGAAATTGTTTCATGCTCACTGACTACCAACTAATCCTTAGGGAAATGGATACAGTATGTGAGAGATGTAATTACACAATGTCACTGGAGGAAAGACTCACACAAAAGCACTCAAAATAAGAATCAGGTTGACAAGGCTAAATAAGAAGAAAATTACTGGTAGTTGTCTATCTGGGCTCAGGCTCCACCAAACCACCCATGCATTCAAGTCATTAAATCACAAGTACCAGTATGAATCATAGTCCATGTGGGTATAAATGCCCTGAGACATACCTCCCTGGAGTATATGAAGAGAAACATTATGGCCCTCCTGGACTGTGTGTCCCAGGCTGGTGTGTGTTAGCATTGAGCAGCATTCTACCTTCACCAGCGATGATGCCACAATATGAGCATAAGATAATTAACTTAAAGTTTCCGGTGTCATTCCAAGGGGGCATAATATTTGTCAGCATGGAAGGATATGGCCAGCAGTCCACAGTGCTTTGCCAAGGTTGGTTTACACCTGCCCCCTCTAGGTTTTTGAATACTGACTAAAACACTGTCCTCCCAGAGAGTGACTTTTTTAGGCAATGCTAAACTGACAAACCTTCTGAATAGCAAAACTAACCCAAGGGAATCTAAAGGTGTTACTGCTCAATGACAGGAGCCTAAACAGGAAACTCCACTCCCTCCAGGCTCTCCTCACCCTGGAGAATGTGGACATCTGTACAGTTACTTAAATATGGTTTAAAGCCATGGAGAGCACCATGACAGTACAGGGTTACAATGCTTTCGACACATTCAGGCCAGCTACTACACAGGTAGGAGTCTCCGTCTAGATCAGCAACAAACTCACATCAAGACTAGTCAAACAGGACGATACACTCAAGTCTCTCTTGTCCAGGTGATTTTCATAGGTAAAGTCCCATACCATATCCTTGCAAACTGTAAGTCACCGTCTATGACCCAAGAAACCCATAACTCATACTTGGACTTACTGGAGGCCCTCATCATTCAACCCAATACCATATTGATAAATGACTTCAACTACCCCACCATAAACCTGGGTGCTTACATGACCCCAAACATACAAGCCCAGAAATTTCTGAGCTTTGTAAACACAAACACCTTGGACCAGATTGTCCATATGCTCACTAAGGGTGCAAACATACTCGATGTGGAACTCACAAACTTGAGAATATATTTTATTCTCCCTAGTATAGTGTCCTCTCTGGTAAGGTCAAACCACAAAGTCATCTCCTTCATAAATAATCAGTTATATTATCCTGGGTAACCTCATAAGATTTAGTGACTATTTTAAGGCAAATATCCTACTACCAAGTGATAACCTGTCAAAATTTCAACCCCCCCCCCCCAAAAAAAAAAAAACATGAGAACACCGCTGCCTATGCAGAATTGTTCAAAGACACCATGTATAATCATGAAAAATAAATGTGTAAAGACAGCTGTGCTTCCCAAAAATAAGCCCAGAATTTACTCAAAAAACAAACCACCCTTGTTGAATCCAAACATAAACTGATTGTATAACAAAAGAAAGAAGTCATAGCCAAGACTAGGAAGTGTTATGTCCAGCATGACAAAAGCAATCACATCAATCTGAACAAAAAAACTAAGAGGCCAAATTAAGTCTACTAAAGCCAAATTTGAAGTAAAGATAGCCTCCCAGGCAAAGGACAACCATAAGGCTTTCTTTAGCTATGTACCAAACTTCAAAGGCAGCACACAGCAGTGTGCAGAACTGATTACAAATGGAGCCACCTACATAGAGATAGAAGATGTAGCAAATCTGCTGACCAACAAATTCAACTTCAGTTTTACCCCTCTCTTGCCTAGTTGCCCTCCAGGAAATATCATTAAACAAATCCATCTAAGGCCAAAAACATTACATCAATTGGCTTGATAATATTCCAAGATGCCTTCTAAATATCCTGAAACATGAACAAGTGAGACCACTGGAGTAAAAGTTTAAACCTAGCTTCCAGACAGGCTTTGTGCCAGGCCAGTGGAGAACTGCAGCAGTCATCCCTCTACACAAGGGTGGGACTTCAATGGACCCTAGGAACTACATACCCATAAGTCTGACTAGTTTTATATGCAAAGGCATGGAGACAATTACCATAGAAATGATTAATGAAGAAATAGAAAATCTTCAAGCACTGGTTTCAACCCAGTTTGTTTTTGTCAAGGGGAGATCATGCCTACTTAACCTTGTGGACTTCTTTGAGCAGGTCACCAAAGCAATGGATGAGGGCAAAACAGTGCATACTGCCTACAGTGACCTGGCTAAGGAATTTGATACAATATCCCACTCAGGCATTGTAAACAAACTCACAAATATAGGCATAAACCCCTGTGTTACATGCTGAAGAGCCAGTTGGCTCAGATAGGACCCAGGAACTTATGATAAGGAAGACCACCTCACAAAGAGGCCAGTCACTAGCAGAGTCTCTCAGAGATCTGTGATGGGTCCACTACTTTTTGGCATCCACTTATTGGAAGTCAAGGCCAATATTAAGGTCATCTGGTTAGCCAAGTTTGAAGAGGATTGCCTACTAGGAGCAGTCATAGAACCCCCTCCCCCCATAGGTCTAGCATCATACATGAAGGACTAACACATTTAAATGATAGGTGCAAAAGCCACAGCTTAAAATTGAATGCCAAGAAATGCATAATAGTACCCTTTCGGAAGTCAGCCACCTCAGGAAATTAACTCACAGATAACACACCCCTAAGAGTAGAACCAGTAATCAGGGATTTGGGTAGTTATGTAGATAGTAACCCTGCTTTTGACGTACATATGTCTAAGTTAGTAAGGAAATCATTCTATGTTGCTCAACTTACAACCAAACGCATGGTGTCTATGTCCAAGGAAGGATTTGTTCAACTGTATATGGCCCTCATCAGGCCCATCACTGAGTACAACACCCCCTTCAGTATATATCTGACTAGGCACATGCAACAACTGGAACACCCACAGAGGGTCCTCACAAAAAGAATGCAAGAATAAACAGCATGTCCTATGCAGATTGCCTCAAAATCCTGTCTCGATACTACAGATAGTTAAGAGGTGATCTATACCTGACATACAAGGCATCCCTGGATCCCACTCTGATGGACCTTTCATGGATGGACCTGCATATCCACAAAATGAGTAGCATCTGAATTACTTGATCTAGGGATTTAAACTTTGTTTGTAGCATAAATAGGCAATTATGCAAAAGAGGCAGCCAGCAGACCAAATCCTGGTGAATAAATGCATTTATTGAAAAATGCAATAAAGACAGCAAAAGTACACAGACCGGTTTCGGCTGGTTAATACACACAGCCTTCCTCAATGTAAAAAAACTGTCATTTAAATATCAGACAAAACAATGTGATTGGTTACACTTAAAACTGTTCATTTAATCCTGGTGGAAATAAACCACCTAACTTGATAATCCATTTTTTCTCTTTGCAACACAATAGAGAATGCCAGCCAGTTTTATTTTGTTTATTACCCTTGATAGT
Organism: Protopterus annectens; assembly: GCF_019279795.1. Taxonomy (NCBI): domain Eukaryota; kingdom Metazoa; phylum Chordata; order Ceratodontiformes; family Protopteridae; genus Protopterus; species Protopterus annectens. The sequence goes on from NC_056749.1 coordinate 465,284,064, forward strand.
ATCAATAATGGTAAATAAGAAATTGGCAGTTGGATGAACTACCTGATGTTTAAATAGAGCATTGTGTACTCTACCCTTCTTTATGTTACTGATATGTTTGGAGATCCTAAGTCTTAATGGTCTGGACGTTTGTCTCACATAAAATGCCCCACATGTGCATGTAGCCAGATAAATAACCCAATCTGTGCTACAATTGGCAAAAAACCTAATGTCATACACTATGGGAGAGTTTTTACTGGAAAATTGCTTAGTTTTGCATATTTTATTACAATTGACACAGTGACCACAAGGGTAACAGTCTGAAGGGATGCCACCTGTGAGTGTGGTTTGAATCGGTTCCAATTTGCTATGCTCATGTGTATGTTTATAATGATTGAAACAACTGCTTAAATTTCTTCCTTTTCTAAAAGAAAAAAGGCATTTATTGGGAATAATATTGGCTATTTCATGATCATATTGCAAGATGTTCCAATGCCTGTGTATACTCTGGATAAGATTATCGGAATTCCTACCATAGGTAGTGGTGAACCTGATTGGTTGTGAAACCATATTATCCTGCTCCTTGTAGGACAATAACTCATCCCTGCTCATAGTGCCAACCTTGCTCCTGGCATCAAAAACATGGCCCATTTTGTAACCCCTACATCTGAATCTATTGGTAAGATCTCGACTTTGTTCCTGATATGAAGATTCATCGGAACAAATCCTTTTTATTCTGATGATAAATAGGACAAGAAGGGACAGGTATGTGTCTCAGACAGGTATGTTCCTCAGATAACTCCCCTTCTCTGGAACAGACTTCCCATGCTTGTGAAACAGAACTATGCTCCAAGCCTGTTCAAGAGAAACCTGGACTAGTGAATGGGAAATCAGAAATACACCTTGGGTCTAGCACCTATGCCTCTAATGGAGACAGCTATCCTGTAAATCTTGTCCTGGCTGACATATACCCCTTAAAATAACCTCTAATGTGCAAAACCTTGCAAATACAATGGGGAAGCATGGCTAGGCTTATACAGGCTGCAGTGGTCATTAGCCTAGTGCACATCTATAAATCTATTGTCAGCTATAAAGTAGGGAGAGTTATTTCCCATGCTTAGTGAGTGCCAGTAGCACTTGGGACAAGTTGTAGTGTGTGCCTTGATTCAGTACATTCAGTACAGATAGTTTAATGCATATTGATTGTCAAGTGGGACATTTAAAATCTGTTTGGTACACTGAGGTGTTTTTGATGCAAAGTGCATAGTCTGCTGAAGTGTGGGAAATGCAGTAGGTTGAAGGCTAGCGACAAGTATACACTTTAGTTAAGTAATGCTGTAGGCTATGCAAGATGCTAGTTTTGTAAAGAATGCTGGCATTGTCTCTTAGAGGAGGTTGCACTATGGATTGGCCATATATGGGTTATTTGATTCCATTGGCTAGTTAGGCAGGTGATAAGATTGTCTCAAAAGCATTTTTTTGAATAGGAGGTATTGAGATGAAGATCTTAATTTTTATAGGCTACTCAGATAAAATGCATCAATTTAGCTTACAATTCCTTTTCCACAAAAAAAACATTTATGCAAGTATAGAATGCTGCCCTTATAGGAGAACCGTGCCCACAGACTGAAAAAAGTGTTTATTTCATCAAGTCTTAATGTTTCCTAAATTTTAACACTACTTTTGGACTGATTATATTTTTATATTATTTAAATGTAATTCCAGAGTCTGCCCACATGGGATCCAGCACCTTGATTTTTCTTTTAATCTACCTGCAGATATCCCACAATGCATTTTTTGGCTTTAAAATATTACATCAGAGCCCCTAAGCTCCTGCAAATGGACTGACTTTACATGTGTTTTCACATATACCCTGCTTTCTTTTAGTCATTCAGGTTTAATTACCACTTTTTGCTTTTCAATGAATACTTAAAAGACAAACAGGGATAATCCTACTGGCCAACATTTGGCATTTCAAGCACTTAAAGGTATGTAGGAGGTATTGTCAGCAAAGAATATATGAACAGATAGCATGACTAAGGAAAAACAAATAACGTGATTGAATGAATAAGTAGCAGACAATAAGGATGCTTAAAACAGCAAAGGAGGTTTACTAAGAAAGCATTTTTCAGTTTTTCTAATACTCACCCCCAGCGGAACTATATTGAGAACCAATCATTGTGCCAGTAGTGTGATTTTTTTTAGAATAAAGGGATCATGCTTCAAGACACATATCCCCAAACAGCAATGGCAAACTATATATCCTGAATTCTTTTTGTATGGGAGGAGGGGGACTTGTGCCTCCCATAACCCCTCCCACACTTTGGAGATAGCTGGGAAGGAAGGAGTCGCCCTTTGTAAATGGAATTAATGGAAAACAGAGTTTGCTGATATGGATGTTATGACATGTAATCCAAAACTTATTTAGGCTTTCTGTTTTAAGAGAAGTAGCTATATTCAAATAATACTTAATTTTATCTTACTATACAATAAAATTAATTTAAAATACTGATTAAATATATTATTAACTTTGTTACGGTGGACATGGCTAATTTGACATTACCTATTGGTATGTTCCACTTCAAGATATTCTCTGGTAACAGCTGCAACTATACAGCTAAAACTATACAAGTATACCTAGTAACAGCTATGTTGTATAGCCATAAAACTTTGCAGGAACTAAACCATAATGGAACTGAAAACAGCACTAGCAGTACAAATGAGTTAGTGATGGACAGAAGGGTTATAGAGGAAACTGAAGAAGCAGCAACAGATGAATAGGTCTTGAAATAAGGCTGACTGTATAACCCTGTAGTCCTAAAGGAAACATTAAAAAATACTTTTTTTTTCATCAAAAATTAAATTTAATCCAAATCAAAAGTGCCAAGCAACAATAAAACATGATTTATGTATCCTTACCTGCCCTCATTTCCTGTTTGTACCTGCCTACATAATCCCTGTGCATGTCATTTTAGCCATATATGAAATCTCAAATTAACATTTTCTTCAGGAATAAAGCATTTGATAGCTCACAGAGTGCTCCAGTTTCTGCCCACATCCCAAAGACATATTGCAGGTAGATTGGACATTCTAAATTGGTCCTAGGTGTGAATGTGTGCGTGTGTGTGCCTTCTGTGGAAGGTTGGGCGCCGGGCTGGCAACTCGACACATTAAAACTCCACTGCCAATCATGAGTGGACAAGGTGATCCACTGTGGCGATACCTAACCGGGGAAAAAAGCCGAAAGAAGGAGAAGGCACTGTCAGTGAGAGAAAGAGGATACCTATACTCAAGGCAACACAAAAATAAAAAGTAGTCAAGTTAGTGAATAAAAGTCTGTTTAAAAACTTAAACTTTACTGAAAACAGCACACTAAAACTCACTTTTAATATGTAATCTGTTCATTTCAGAAAATTAGTAGAAACCATGATTATTTGGCCAATGGATATTTCAACCAAAACACAGAGGTTTACAAAAGAAAGTAATTTACCAACCTTTTTCCAGGCATAATATTAAATCTATTGTAAGGGACTGTTTAGAAATTTGCCGCTAATAATAAAGGAGGAAAATTATTGATAAAGATAAACTGATGCTGTCTCTCAGGTGATATTTAAAGATGAATTTCAGTGCACTGTCTTTGTAAGACAGTAAACAATCAAGCCTGACTTTTGTATCCTTACTTTGCCATATAATGGGGGCATAGACTGCATTGTGGAAGAAGCAATTAATGTCAAGGGTCATATAAAGCCTGTAACAATCCTGTAACTGCTCTCTTCAGTAAAGAGGCAACAAAGCAAATGTGGAAAATGTGTGAAATTTAACTTATAATTGTTTGTTCGGTAATGATATGCATACGTGCATACTACACTGGAAATGTTTTCACATACATCCACATTACAGTTATATAATAATAATTCAAACTGTTAGGTAAACCTATGGGGCACACAGTCCCTTTTCAGGGCAACCCAGGAATAATGTCTGAATAAGTGACTTACTCAAGGTCACACAGGAGACAAATGATGGTTGTGAGAATTAAACCTTTTACCACAGCAACTGCAGCTTGCAACTTTAACATCCTCACCAACTGCCAGTTCTTGGTGTTCTCATTTTGTTGCATAGTACTGCTCTGTCCCTTGTAGAATGGTTTATTTGTTGGTAAATCATTGAGGATTAAAATCAGTCAATAATGCCAAACATTACAGTTTCATAATTCTTATTGTTAAGGGAATGCATGCTGCTTGTTGCAGATGCAAGATGCTATCATGTGCTCTGTCTCGCTTATGCTCTCTCGCTCTCAAATGCGTACATGCACTTTTTAATTTAATTTATTTTAGACATGGTAGACAGCAAATCACTGTTTAGCAAATGTGAAACAGCAGCATGTTTTTTGTCCAAGCTTCACAGGAGCTTATTAAGATTATGACATAATATGGTTTGTTTTTTTACTGGGCATTAGCTGTACATTAAGACCCTCTTGGAGAACGTTCCTTCTCCGAGGAAGGTAAAGATGTACAGTCTGCCAATTCTGTAAGTAAGAGTAAAGGAGATGAAACAGAGGCCATTCCGTTTAATTCTGTGAGTGTATTCCTATAGAGGATCATGAAGGAAATGTACTGGACATGACTCCTTTTCAAAATACAGAAAGGCTGTCAGATTCTGATCCAAACATCCTGCTACAAGGCGCCAAAACAATAGAACAACTTTTCCAATTATTTAGCAATAGGCAATACATAAAGCATGAATTTCTCCTTAGAGCATAACGTTATGCATGACCTTAAGGTAAAACAAGTATGTGCAAGGACAGAAAGCAAAATAAACAAGACACTAGATAGTAGATAGGAGTATTATAAGTGGGAAGAAAGATTAAATCTGAACTATAAGAGGTATTATTAATGCCCCACATTAATCACACATTGTAGCTGTGGGGATATGATCTAACTAATGACACGAGCAGTATACAGAGGGTTCATAGGAGGGCAGCTATTACATACATTGGATTACATCACAAGATCGCTGAGTAATATTAGAGAAGCTTAAAGGATATGTACTATGGGAATGAAAGGCTGGAGAAATGAGACATAGCAGCAACATGCAAGTAACCTACTGGATGGAGCAGCATAATCCTGCTGTTGTAAGGTGCTTATCCCAGACGAAATGAAAAATGGCTTTTGGGCAGCAGGAACAAACTATCAGAGGAGGTGTTGAAATCTGAAACAGTCATGAGATCTACAAATACAGGAGACAGACACAAAGGTACTCTGGAGGTCAAAAGTAAGGGTCAACAAATTTCTAGGAAAACAAAGTGAATAAATACTTATAGTTTAGGCTACCCTAGAGTTCAGTCCAGAGGCTTTGTCCAGAGAAAATAGGTAAGATAAAATGTTTTTATATAGCAAATTATCAAGATTTAGGTTTATCAGGCTTTTCACTTGCTGCCAAGCTCTGTTGGCCACTCAGGTTTTCCAGGCTGTAAAATACCACTGGACCTGTTCTAACCCCAAAGGTTATTTCTTCATCTCAAACCCTCCAGTTCTTTCACTCCAAGTAAGTCATTTGGAGTTTGATTGACCAAGGTCGCTATTGTTGGTAAAGTTAGCTGCTTATTTAGCAATTACTACATTTCTGAAACAAATTAGTGAATAACTATTGTGAAACTTTCTATGTTTCACTTTGCCTTTCTGCCCACTTTATTGCATTTTCTTAAATGTGATAAAGTTGCACTGGACCAATTCAGTCTACAGGAGTCTGTCATCATGGCTTCCAAAAACAAGTAATGCCCTTCAAATAAGCAGTTACCTTTATCAGACTTGCATCTTAGGTGTTGTCTTTCTTGGCTCACGACATGATGATTGCAGGTAATGGTATTAATAAGACTACAAGTCATAGGTGCAAGAAAACCATAGAAAAACACTATGATGACAGAATGGTTACAGAAGTGGAGGCCATGGCCTCTTCTTCCTCAGACTTAAGGATAACAAAGAAAGGAGGAACACCTAAACAATGGACAAAAAAAGTGCAGAAAAGGGGATCTCTGTCCTTAGAAAGCTTCTCTTCAGTTTTTAGCATTGACACCCCAGTTTTGGTTCATCTGGGAAAGACGTGCTATGCCCATGACTAATTCCAGTTATGATTATAGCTGCTGTAAATTCCAGTTCATAACATGTTGTGATACCAGACACACTAGATACGCTTCAATTAATCTTTTCTTCATAGAGGTCTTTACCTAAGAATCCTCCACAGTGTGTCTCCAATGCTAATCAAACAAATTCTTCAACCAATAAGTGTTCCTGTTATTGATTAAAATAAGGTAGCAGCCACTCTCTAGGACCTGGAGTTACCCTGGAATCCTCCGGGGCAATATCAGCTTCCTTACTGGTTGTTACCAACCAGGAGTCACAGAGGCATAAATTGTGTTCCTCATCAAGTTTTTGTGACTCCACCTGGAATACAGGTATAGGTACCCCAGGGTCTGCGGATATTCTCTGCACTGTAACTTCCTTCTTCTATTGGCACCCTGGAGACTGGGTTTCCACACATTAGTGCTTCCTTGCTTCCCTGGATCAGTGCTGGGTCCCCTGGTGTCAGTGTGGACAGAGCGAGGTGCCCTAGTATCAGTCTGACATCAGACCAACTATTGTTAATCTGATTCCTTCCAATACAGGTGTAGTCAGTGTCTGCCTCTGCACATTGCGGGTCTATGTCCAGTCATCAAATGGAAAAAATTGCCAAATGGCATTACATTTAAAATGCCATTCTTGAAAACTCCTCATGTGGGGGACTGTGCCCCCCACAACCCCCACTAATTATATATACCAACTCGGAGATCACATTACAGTGGGGAAGGGCAAATTTCCTGATCCCTACCTTAATACAATCTTACTATTGAACAGCATGTTCGATGAAATATGCCGTTTGATGCTTTTTTCTGTTCAGTGGCTGAACATATACCTGCTAATTGTTGTCCTACAGCAGACATAGGACTACATTGAAATATGCCTATAAAGTCTGTCATTTTCTAATGGTCATGGCAGGTTTATGATATTGTTTCTGCTGTTCAGTAAGCTGATAGATCCTGTACATTTTTTGGTGAAAGTGGACCAAACACCAATACATGCCACAGTTATACCTTCTCTTTTGAGGAATTCCTTGCCAGGAGATTAGACAGCCCTAGGCCTTTGTCTCACTTGGTTCCTCCTAAGTCTGCACCATCCACATTTTCTACTTCTTTCAAAATACGCTTGCTGTCCCTGGAGGAATAATGTTTTAAAAGTCATAAAATATTGAACCATTACCTCCATATAATTAAATGTTTGAAGACTAATCTGATAAGGAAGAGGAAGCTGTTCCTCTATCCTTCCTAAATAAAACATTTTTAGAAATCATAGGGAAAGTGCAGAATAGTGGCATTCCTCCCCTCAATGGCTTCAGCAATATTTCAGGTACTTACTGTTGCAAATGATCTTGGTGGTTTCAGCCATGATGAGTATGTTCAGAAACCTGAATATGATATACTAGGAACAGAGATACCATGGTCCAAGTGGCCTCCAAGTTAGGTAGGATAGCTCATCTGTCCAGAGAACAGTCATTCTGGGTCATGACTTTCAAACTAAACCAGACAACATGGACTGCACCCCTTAAAGTGTAACCAAACACGAGAGGCACATCTTGCTCATGGCTTATACAAGACGTCCGAGGTACTGGACAGGTGTGATAAGCAGGTTTTGGTATTGTCCATTCTTTATGAAGGCTGAAACTACACAATCTAAATGCTGCGTTTCTAGTGCCTACTTGTACATGAGACTATGAATACAGTATACAGAGTTGTATGGCAGAGGATACAAAAGCTACCTGAGGTCTCAGGTAGCCACAGCCCTGATGGACTCATGGAGGTTCTAGATGGTATATGATTCTACAAGTGGGGTGACTAGGTGTGACAAAACTGAGGTCACCCCTAGTCTCACTTTACCCCCTTTGCAAATCATGGTCTGATGCTCATTTCCTGGATACCTTGTTCATTGGCTGTAATATACATAATCAGATGAACACCATAAAAGGCAAGGGTCATAATCTTTCTGGTGCACAAATAAAATGTCACCCTCCCTAGCACTATTAAGAACTCACATAATAGCCAAGAGCAACTGTGATCATGCTGGACCCCACAAGACTGACATCGGGGGGTAAGACCAACAATCTTTTCGCTGTCAACAGCATGGTCACTGGCAAAGATTCACTCCCCAATGTGCACAGTGTAGCACACAGCCATCACAACTATTATCCTGGCCATCTTACTTGAGAGGTGATCAGAATATTTTTTTTTCTTGGATATTCTTGCTGCTTTGTTTTCAAGAGCTCTTTGGACACAAGGACTGGTTGGCTTTGTGCGAGAGGTGATCAGAGGGAGGTTGTCCCCCCATGCAGCAACATGGTGCTGAATCAGCAATGTATGATACAGGAATACTAAACTGTCCTTTTTTCCATCCCTTCCCACCTTTATCTTCTTGCCAGATACTTCATCAAGAGAAAGTTTGAAGCAATGAAACAGATGCAAAAGCTTCTCAGGAAAAAGTCATCCTGCCAATCCCAAAAGCCACTGAGACAGACAAGTTACTCCCGCTTCTTTTTAGTGCCACAGATAGCAAGGAATGTCAGACTTTTTCTGGATTTCAGTAGTATAACACTTACAAAACCCCTTTTTCTCTTTGATAACACATTCTCAAAGAAAGCAGTTTTATGGTCACATTGTACCTGTTCTTTCTTTTCTGTCAAAAATTTCCATCCACATGATCCAAACCATCATTGTCCCCTGAGTTAAGATATCATTAGCCACGATTTAGAAGCAAGTCTTGTTGTTTGATGGTTAAGGGGTGTAAGCTGTGGAATGAGATTCCATGACAGAACTCCTGTACCTTTTTTCTATTACTGCATAGCAATGCCCAGGTGGCATTTTGGGTTAGGCTTGTGTATGGGGAGAAAATGATGGATGCTACTTATTCACCCAGTGTTTTCTTTTCATGCTTAGTTCTATCTCTAGTATTAGTTTTCCATACGAACATAATGAAATATTGAGGATTGGATAATGGTTAAGGTGTTTACCTCATAGATACAAGGTACAGACTTTGATTCTCACTGTTGGTCACTGTCTGGATATTGGCTAGGCATGTAATAGTTTGAAGACTGATTGTCTAGTATTTACCTATGAACCTATGAAAAGTGCTTCAGGCATTTATGGAAAACTTATTTCTATGTATCAAAAATGCAGTGCAGGGGACACATGCTCCTATAAAACTCCCTACCGCAATTACAAAACATTGTAAGGCATATCAGAGGTAGATAAGAACATGGCAAGTGAGATAAGGGGAAAATGTTTGCCTAACAGTTCCAAAGAAAGTCACAATATTTGGAATACAAGGGAGTGCAACAGTACTACATTTTAAACTGCTGTTTCTTGTTTGAAATTTATTTTCTGTGACTTTCAGAACAATAGCAGTACAGAGTAAATGCAACAAACTACTACTGATGTATGCTTTATCCAAAAAGTGAAGATTTATGCATTGAATAAATGTCATTCTGATGCACAATAAAACACACACCACTAGCGCCTTACTTCCTTGTGTACACTTAGCACAAAGTTTGACCTTGTTTAAAATGATCTAGTAAATAGTTTTGCTTACAATGTTTGTTCTTCTCTTTCTTATTCTCAGTTTGTCAGAACTTTGTTTCAGTACATGGCAAACAATACAAGTATTTCCAGAACTGCTAGTATCTTTAATTTATTTTGTCTCTTTGTTGTAGCTATAATAAGTTGGAATGCAGCGTGTAACAACTGTAGTCTAAGTAAGTTCAAACCGGTTTATTCAGTTAGCAATTGCTAACTCCGTAAATTGACTGTTTTCCACTTTATACTCATAACCTTGCTCACAAGTTTAAGAGTAAATACTACAAACTGGTTTGTGTATCCAATCAACCAGAATGACCTTGAGAGATGGGAAGAAACCAAAGTAGTTGAAAAAAGAACCCAAGCTGGCAAAGGAAGATTATATATAAACCCCACACAGCATCCAGAGGTCAAGACTGAATGCCAGACCCTGCAGATCTGAGGCAAAGATGATACCACTGAAATGGTCATGGCTCACTGCTCAGACTATACATCCAATAACTTCAAAGCAGGTATCAAAGGTATATCCCTTCTGTTGATGTAATAAACCTAAAACAGGAAACAAATTGAGATAATGTGCAGATAGTAGACATACGACACTACTGTAAGTGTGCATGCCTCAACTTCTGCTACTGAAACAGAAGCGTTATGATAAGCTGTCATTAAACTACACCACACAAACTCCTGGAGATGGATCCCTCAACAACCACCATATAATTGCATTTTATTTATTTAAAAGCTTAGTCATAAGCAACATCTATAAAATAGGTTACATATACTGACTGTTCAATTCATATTAAAAAATAGATCAGCAATATAAATAGTTAAATTTAATTTCCTCCCACAGTTACAAATTCAACATTTTGAAAGCAGAATAAATGCCTCTACTGGACTCGAAGTATAGCCTCCAAAAGAGATGTTATCTCAAGGACTTCCTAAAACAGGAATAAATTCACATGACAAACTTACGAAAGGTTATCAGTTTCTAAGTAATAGGGCAACAAAAGGAAAGGAAAACATATTAGATGTCTCCAAATGAGTCCTTGTAATAGCAAGCAACCTGTCACTTGGCAACTTAAAATGCCTAGCAAAAATCTGAGATCTCAGAAGCTCTTTCAAATAAATAGGACCCAGATCATGCATTGCATACAAGGTGAGCATAATAATCTGTTAATCATTGGCAGCCAGCACAGATTTTATAGCACAGGCATGATATTTCATGCCCAGGAAGTGCCAATCAACAGTCTGGTAGCAGAATTCTGTACCTCCTGCAAGTGGGACATATTGCCTTCTGAAAAGACTGGGTGATGAACACTGCAGTGATTATAACGGGAGAGAAGTAAAGCCTGAAATCACTGTCCCATAACCCAGTGGCAGAATATGTCATCTGATTCAAGCTACATTTCTTAAATAAATACAAGCTCTTTGATCCTTCAGTGGCAATGTATCACCCACAACAGTGCTCACATCCTGACCATGAGACTAAGTCCAACTAATTCCTTCCATATATAATTAAATTAGAGAGCAAAGAAGCATTGATCAGACAGATGGTGGCATGCCAGTATTGCTTTGGTTTTAGGATAGATGGTGGTATGCACATGAGGAGATAATGCTCCAAAAGACATATCCATAGATGACTTATTGGTTCTCAGGTAATCAAGGCCTCTTGTAAAACAGGTGGAAATTCCCCAATCCTTAAAAAGGAATGAGCAACTTGGGCATCTGAGGCAAGTTCTTACCAACCTTATGCAGTAGGGATCCAGAGCACAATAAGTCAGATTTACAGCTGAATGACCATAAGCTTGTTATAATTAATGTAACTGAATTCAGCCCAGCATGTCTGGATCACCCATTTCAGATGATTGTTAAAACTGGTGGATGAATCTTTGAAATTTTTTTTCTGCAAAACAAAATTCAGCTTTGTCAAATTAATTAAAGATATAAACTCACTGGAGTAGTCAAATAGGTTGGCCTGCACAGCCTAATGCCCACCTGAAAGAGTGCAGCTGGATGTTTTGATGCAGCAGAGATCTCTTTTCCAAAGCAGAACAGTTTATTAAGAGAGCGCTCTGCCAGGTATGACACATAATGGTCATCCAGAGTAAATGTTAGTCTCAAGTCAGCATGCCTTATCCAGCCTTTGCTCCAACTTTTGCCATTGCTCTACGTCATTGTCAGCTCATGGTCATAGGTAGGTACTATGCTATCGGCCCAAGGGCCTATGTAAGCCTAGCCAGCAAGGTTCCATAGCTTACTCCACCCAAGAAAGTTATTTTCCTGTGCCACCATCCAGCAGAGACACATAAGTGATCCCCAGGGTGTATTTCCCATTTCCCATCCACTCATCAAGATTTTTCTTGAAGAGTGCTAATGAAGAACTTTGCTTGACATAGATGGCTAGCTTGTCCCAGAGTATAGGAAGTCTCTGGAACAGGAATCTATCCCTTCAGCGTGTCCTGTTTATTGTGGTGACAAGGTTTAGGTCCCTAGAGCGTGTAGCTCATAGGGATTGGGATTTCTTTAGGTGTAGCATGCCCAACAGCTCTGGGTTTGACATAGCTTTATATGTTAGGCAGAGATCACCTCGGAGTAAGCAATATGCTACGGAGTAAAGCTGGAGTTTTTTGAGGCGGTCAGTGTAGGGCATTTGTTTGAGGCCAGTAATCCTCTTTGTGAGGTATTTCTGTGGCCTTTCCAGCTGCTGCAGATGTCTTGTGAGGTACATTCCAAAAGGGGCATTGTACTCTATAATGGGTCTAATAAGTGACGAGTAGAGGGGAACAATGACCTCTTTTTTCCAGGATGAGAACCCTTTTATGATGAGGTGTGCCATGTAGAAGGACTTCCTGACTACTGTGGTGATGTGACTATCAAAGGAGAGACTACTGTCCACCTGGGTCCCAAGGTCTCTTATCACGCATTCGGTGTTAAGTAGATTGCTGCCTATGTGGTATTTCATGGGTACAGAGTTTTTACTAAAGGGGATGACACTGCACTTTTTGGTATTGAGCTTGAGACCATGGCTCTGACACCAGACATCTGCCTCAGTGAGGCCCTTCTGTAGGATGTCCACATCATTTGGGAACTTGACTATGGCTCCTAGTTTGCAGTCATCTGCAAACTTCGTTAGCCAGAGGCCTGCTGTGTTAGCCTGTACTTCAGAAAAGTAGATACCAAACAGGAGAGGTCCCAGGACGGAACCCTGTGGTACTCCAACTGTCACTGCTTTGAGGTCAGATTTGGAGTCTGGAACTTTTACAGTATGGGTTCTGTCAGTGAGCCAGTTGGCAACCCATCTTGTGCCGTAGGGATTTATACCTAGTTTAGTGAGTTTAGCTATAATTCCAGAATGGGGGATAGTGTTGAAAGCCTTAGCGAGGTCAAGATAGGCTTTTTGAACCACCTTACCCTCATCCACGGCTTTGGTGACTGCCTCAAAGAAGTCGTTCAGGTTCAGGAGGCATGATCTGCCTTTCACAAACCCGAACTGGGTGGGATCCAGAGTTTGGAGGTTACCAATGTCTTTGTTTATGAGTTCCATGATGATACGTTCCATGGCCTTGCAGACCAGGCTCATCAGGCTAATAGGTCGATAGTTCCCGGGATCAGTGGTGGCTCTGCATTTGTGGAGTGGGATAACTGTTGCTGTGTGCCATTCAATAGGCACAAAGCCTGATGCGAGGCTATTATTGAACATGGTGCTTAAGTGGGGAGCCAGTTCGTTCTGAAGTTTGTGTAAAACGCAGCCTGGGATGTTGTCCGGTTCCATGGATGCTGTGTTTCTGGCTTTAGAGAGTGCAGCTTTTACCTGCGTAGTTGTGATTACAGGGACTCTGCATTCTTCCTGTATAGATATGGGCCCTTTAGGGGGTGAGAGGGGGTAAAGTTAGCACTGAACCTATCTGCCAGGATGTTGGCAATATCAGTTGGTTCTGTAATTTTTGTGCCTTTGTGCTGTAACTCAGAGCAGATCTGGGTGTTGGCATCTAGATTCTTGACATAGCTATAGAATGCTTTGTGGTTGTCCTTGGATTTACTGGCAATTTTGTTTTCATAGCTAGCTTTGGAGGATCTTATAAGGGATCTCACCTTCTTACTGAGGCTGACCAGGGAGCTCCTCCACTCATGGGATTTTACTATCTTTTGCAACAGTTTCTTCCTTCTGTTGTACAGTTTGTTTATGGCAGGGGAACCACCAGATTGGCTTCCTTTTTTGAAGGATAGTGTCATGGTTCTGTTTGGGATAGCATAATCCATGCACTCGTGTAAGTGCTTATAGAGTGCATTTGTGTAGGATTCAGCAGTTGTAACTGTATTGTCCATCTGCATGGGTGTCATGACGTTCACCACTTCTGTCTTAAGAATCATGAAGTTAGCTTTGGAGACATTTCTTACTGTGGTTTCCTTAATGGGGGGTGGGGGCAGGATGTGGATATCAAGGGTGATAAGCTTATGGTCGGATCGGACCAACGAGGAGTTGACTTCAAGTGTGGAACACCGGTCACTCATGTTGGTAATGACTAGGTCTAGGATATTGTTGGGTTATTGGTGGGGGTGTGGATAAGTTGATCTAGGGCATTGGAGTTTATGAATTCCAGAAAGAGTTTAGCTAAGGAGTTGGTACACGAGTAGTTTTCCCAGTTAATGGTGGGGTAGTTGAAGTCGCCCATTATTAGGGTGTTTGGTTGAACCCTAATATTTTCCAGTACATCAAGAAAAGATACCTATACCTATAGTACTATAAACTCAAACTCTTACACTAACACACTTGAAGGCAGATATTGACAATAATAGGCCATGCTAAATAAAAGAAACTGATAAATACAATCCCAAAATTCTGGAGACAACACATAAAAATCCAGGCAGTGCATAGAAAGGTAGTATATTACTGATGGCAGCCAAAAGTGTAATTATATTAGATAAGCATTTCAATGTGACAAGACTGTGATTAGGGTTAGGGACATGAACTCTGTAGGGTAGCATAAAAACATAGGTAGGGTAGGAAATGTCTCCGACTGTGATGCTGCTGCTACTGATAATAGCATAAATAATATCCTAACTGCAAAACTACATCCAGAATAGAGGCAAACCATGCAAGAGTAACTAATAGTACAGAAATTGGTTCAAACTCACATCATGTACTGATTAAGGGCCCAGGAAAGCTTTGTACCTGAAAAAAATAAAGTCAGAAATTTATTAAACACTTCATGAGGTAATTAATAGATGGATGAGGAAACCTATTTTTAGAGGAAAAATATATATAATTATTAAGCAAATTATTTATTAATGGAGATACTCGGTATCCATGCAAGGAAATATTTCTTCAGTGAGTGCCTAAACCAGTCTCCCAGATAATGATGTACCATGTACAGAAATATTTCAGGAAACCAGGCGTCAAACAATGCCCAGAAAAGCACTCATCAGGAAACTATAGACAAATGCCCAGCTCTGCTCTTCCTAATTTTCTTTTTCTTTAGTATGAAGTTTTATTTTTTGTAACTGAAGTTTGAGATATAATCATGAAGTTATATTAAGTATTAAAATTTCAGATTTCCTCTTCTGAAAAATGATTAAACAGTGCCTTTGTTCTGTTGAATTTATGCATGATTCTATAAATGTAATGTGTCTATGCTTTATATTATTGGTCCCTGATTTTCATAACTATATTCCTCATATGTGATACAAGACAAACTTATATGGATAGATAAGGTAAGTTACACAACCTTTATTTCTTAGCAAAACCTGTTATGCCCAAGCACATGAACATGTTTGTAAACACATTCATACATACTCATGTGCCCAGTAATTTGTTTGAAAACAAAACCAAATGCACTACTGTGGTACTACACTTACCCCCCCCCCCCCCAAAAAAAAGAAAAAAAAAACACAGAATATAGTAATGCTATTGTCTAGCATGAAATAACGGCAAGGCCCGATAGTACCACTTGTTTTACAGTAAGAACTAGCTAGACCTGTGGCAGTGAATAATGGTGGGGAGGGGACCCAAATGAACCCCCTAAAAATTAATAACAAAGAGATGCTGAAGGGAAGAACTCAGACCACAGTAAAATCCTCCGTGGTACTGGAAGATAAAATAAGGCAGCCTTGTACTGCCAGGAGCATCTTCAGATGAGCCACAACCTGTACGAGTCTCCTTGAAGGGTGACAGATGGTTAAAGGAACAGACTGCAGCAAATCTTGCTTTGATACTTCCTGACCTGTCTGTGCCTTACTAAGGACCCTCATGGCAAGTTTGATGAAGAGTTGTGTAAAAATCCATAAGACCATCAAACTCCTTAGCCCATACAGCAGTTACCATTCTGCATTTACCTCTGTAAGTAACAATCATGTATAGATGCCTAGTATAGGATTTTCTGTACATGTGTGATCCTGAGGTATGCAGACACCTGTTTTGTTTAGTTAGGGGATTTTTTTTCAGTAATATTGAACACAGTTGTGTACATCCAACATTCGAACTGGGGGCTGTGATGGTATCTTGCACCAATGTACCTTGGAGATACCTCCTGTCATATCAGCATTTTGTCTCAGTCCCCAGAATACAGCCTCCTACAAAAAGTCCTTACAATTGCAGAATGCTGCAGAGTCACTTGTGCTGCAAAAAATGTCTGCATTAACAACTAACACAAAGGTGCAGATCCTTTATGAACTCCACTAGGTTACATCTTCTCTTAAATTAAAGCAACCATTCTATTAAGCTAGTTTAACTTAACTCCATTCTTTAAAAAAACGCATGTAATTCTTATGGTCCAGGATGCTAAAATGCATATTGATATACTGCGGTGGTGGTGCTGCGGTAGCATTGTCGCCTCATAGCAAGACGTTGCCCCGTTCGATTCTCAGCTAGAGCGTCTTCTGTGTGGAGGCATACCTGAATGGGGCATGCCTTCGTTGAAGGTTGTGCGTCAGGGCTGGTAACCCGGTACGTAAAAATCCACTACCAATCATTAGCAGACCGGAGTTCTGCTGTAGCAAGCCCTAACCGGGAAAAGCCGAAAGACACAAACAAACAAACATTACATTTTATTAAACATAAAATACACAGCATAACTTTGTGTTCTGAACAAATGACTCCAATGTTTTGAAAGACATAAGCTGTACTTTTCTGTGCAGTCTGTGTGAGAACTCTTTCAATTCCACTGTGCTTCACTTCCCTTTTAAAACAGACTTACTGACCAAGTGGCCAACCAGTCTCTATATCTACTGTTTTCAGAGAAAAATATTATATTTGCACAGGAAAGAATTTAAACGTTATTGCACAAAAGGTGTCACAATGTAGACAAAATGATCAGTAATGAATGTAAATAGGATGCAGATGACAATAGGAAAGCTGTTACCATGCAACAAAATTACTGCTAACACCGTGCAGCGATGTCTGTTACTATGTAACAAAATTACTGCTCACACCATGCAGTGATGTCTGTTACTATGTAACAAAATTACTGCTCACACCATGCAGTGATGTCTGTTACTATGTAACAAAATTACTGCTCACACCATGCAGTGATGTCTGTTACTATGTAACAAAATTACTGCTCACACCATGCAGTGATGTCTGTTACTATGTAACAAAATTACTGCTCACACCATGCAGTGATGTCATGGCTCAGTTTTTTTGGGTTCCCAAAGCTAGGATAAACTGCAAAGTAAGCAGAGAACCAGAATGAGGCTATATGATATAAGGGTATTATGTACAGGCTGAAAGCAAAATGCAGATTCATGGCACTGTCTGACTAGTCATGACACACCAAGGGGCTTTTAAGGAAAAAGAAAAAGTAATGGAAACATTTGCAGTAACAGGGCATACGCTGTTATACCGCAGGCCATACAACTAATACAATGAACAGTGTATAGTATCGGTTTATGCTTTATCACACTGTTAAATAGTATTTGGTTTTCTACCTCATTAGTGAAACCTGTTTACACTACCAATGCATACAGTTAGACAGTACAGTTAATTTCTCCTTGTTTCTGTCAATACAGCATCAAAACTAATGTTGCGGTTTCTCATTTGGCATAGTGTCCTGAATCTACATTTTCTTTTGTATTTATTTAATGTTTATTAACCAGGATGGTGAGGTAATCCAGGGTTTTCAGCCATGATCTATGTCATAATGCCAGACAAAAAAATACAGCACACAAGTGAAAACAGTGAAGCAAAGCATAAACAATATTTAAGCATGAAGAGTCAATGGCAAAAAAATTAAATAGTATTATTCCTCTGTAGTGTTACTTAAAGAACATGAAATTTGTTTAAAGCTGACAAATTTGAGCCTCTCTTTTATCAAATTTGTTAAGAAGACACAATGACCAATGATGTTTTTGACATGATATGCTGTTACTATGTTGCCATATCAGATTATTAGACTTCCTTCTGTAATTCTTCATCTGTATTCATCTCTTACTGCTGTGATGATTATATTTTCTTTTTTAGGGTAATCTGGTTTATGGAAAAGCACAGGTGCTCCAGTCTGCATCGTTAATACAGAGCACTGAAAACAGCGAAGGGATAAGTCCCTTCTTTACTCAGGGGCCGTGTACAGGGACTCCCTTGATCACACAGATAATGACAAGGTAATCAATGATGCTTGAAATAACCCAGGTATATTGAGTGACTGTTACTACATTGCTTGACATAAGTAACTAACATGAAGGTTCACTGAAATATTAAAAGATATGCGAGATATAAAAGCAATAATGTAGCAGCTATAGCAGCCTGTAAATGCAGAATATAAGTGGTAACACAAGCAGGAAAGATACAAGCTTCACAGGCATTCCACTCGCCACATACTAATCTGGCTATTTTCAGAAAACTATAGCTATAAAAGAACAATGACATAACAATTTGAAATATTACATATAAATATTCCCTTAGCAGCCCACACTAGAATTGGGGAACATGCACATAGAGAAAAGTTGTTAGCTTTAAAGTGTTCATCAAAAATAGTTTTCACTGCTGTACTTGGGATGGTCTACTGCTTCAAAAATTGCTAGTAGGCTAGTTCAGCTCATTGAATCCTAGCCACTTTAATTCAACAGGTACACCCAACTACTTATCACCTTGGCCATAGGGACAGAGGGCTAAACCAGGGGAAAATGTTCAGTTTCCCATTCATTGCAAACTCACCAAAGCCCATGTTATATATCCCTATTCACTCAATCTATTCAATAATTCCTGCTCAGCAAAGTTCAGGTGAATTATCCTTTGCCTATATCTTCTTCTCCTAGGCCAGTTAGAACCATTCCATGCACTGGCTTTTGGTGTGATCAAAATGAGCAGCTCACTGTGGGACACGGTGAGGGTGACAGCAAAACAAGTATCTTTACACACTGAAAGTGTTTACAAAAGGAGCGGATTTACTTTTTTTAGCCTTTTGGCCATGGTTTCAAATCCCACTCCAGCCTATTCGGGGTTCAGAGTTGGCATAATTGTTAAGGCATTTACCTCACATACAGAAAGCACAGGGTCTAACTCTTACCTTGGAGGGAAATTGACTATGCTAGAAATGGCCCATGAGGGCAGCTAGCCTAGAACTTACTTATGAGCCTGTAAATATGGCACAGTTGAACATCAAAAAGCAACTATGAATCACAAAGGCATGAAGATCACTTAATTTGCATAACATTTGCATCTTATTGAGTTTTTCTCAAACTGGTTTTAACATCTTTGCTTTGGCGTAGTTATTGTCTCTGAATACTGTAAGAAATTACTCAAATTGTTCTGAGACAAAATGTGAAGCTTCCAGTACTGAAAATGTATACTGACAACAGTATGCTGCTGACAAGACAGCATTAAAGAAAAAAATGTCAGAGATGGGAGAGACTCTTGGGTATGTAAATGTAAAGGTACTTTGTTTAAGCTTATTTCATGTGTTATCATAATTAAAGTCATCCTAGGAGTGTTATGTTGGCGGAATTTTTGTTACAGTCATGTCATATTTACAAAGATGTCAGATTAGTATTCTCAGCACTAATGCGGGTCAGACATTTGAGGACTTGACATGGTTCCTTAACAATATGGTCTGCTTTGTCTTCACCACCACCAGCTAGCTAAACATTAACAAAATGTGTGTGTGTGTGTGTGTGTGTGTGTGTGTGTGTGTGTGTGTGTGTGTGTGTGTGTGTGTGTGTGTGTGTGTGTGTGTGTGTGTGTGTGCTATTGGGAGGGGGCAGGAATGGGTTTCTAATGTAGGTTATTAGCCTTCAGTAATGCAGGTGCTCTTCTGACCTCCCACACTTCTATGTTCAGTAGAAGCATGAATCCAAGAGAAAAATATCATAATGATTTGGGTATATTTATAACAGAGTGGCTAACCTCACCTAACATCAGCTAATACCAGCTAACATCCGCTGGAGGGATGCAAATAGTTGCTGTCAACTGCTAAACAGGAAAGGGCTGGACTATAGATGCAAGCACACAAATAATCTTGTCTGTTTGAACAGCTGAGGGCCTTGTGTATTCTATGAATTTGATTTAGATTAAAAAATAAAGGAAGCTGACTGTATAACCATGGATTTGTATTTCAGTAAAGTTGTCTCAAAAATAAGTGTGGATACACAAAATTATTAAAGGCACCACAAATGTTCAAATTAAGTACACAACTTTTTTTCTTCTCCCTTACTGTGCAACCAGCTGCATACCTGCTCCATTTTCCTCTAATTTTTAGGCATTTAACCTAATTTTCAACAGTTTTCCTGTACCTGCTCAGCCTTCGCTGAAAGAATAGCAACTCTAAGTAGTAAATTTCCTCAGAAATATACATTACATTGACAATAAATAGACACAGATGCACACACACAAAGTATTCCAAAAGGCACTTCTTACATGCATGTGACCTTTATTATTTTAGGCACATATCTGGCAATAAGATCCTTTTTCACTGATGTATGTCTCTTACTTTTTATGTTACCTTCATTGTGTTGTTTTCACAGTAAAGTAGTATTACTTTCTTGGATTATACATGTGATGCTTTAGAGACCCCAAATAGCAGCTACAGGTGTCAAAATGCTAGTGGACAGCAATTGTCCATCATTCCAAGTCATACAGTTCAGGTTACTTATTATATTGGTCTGAGTGAACTGAAACAGCAAAATCATTTCCAAAGTGAAGCTTCAGTCACTATTTACTAATAAACTGCATCACACTCCTACCATTACAGCCAGAGAATTGCATATGTGGCAACAGTTTGCATTTCCTGAGGTGCTCAGCTACTGTGAATAAAGAAGACCAATATTTTACCTGTTAGATTATTAATCCTGATGTGGAATATATATACATGTATGTGTTTGTGTGTGTGTGTGTGTAATATATATATATATATATATATATATATATATATATATATATATATATATATATATATATAGGTTCCCTATGGTAGACCAACAGCTCGGAAGATCGACAATCACATCACCGACACCAGAAGACCGATGGAGCAGATAACCGACAACTTGTAATCCCGACAGCGAAAACACCGACATGGGAAACGTGTAAGCGTGACTCGGTAAGTGTGTGATAGTGAGGGATTTAGGGTTAGGGTGAGGTGAGTGTGTGATAGTGAGGGAATTAGGGTTAGGGTGTGGGTAAGGTAAGTGTGCGATAGTGAGAGATTTAGGGTTAGGGTGCGGGTAAGGTGTGTGTGCTATAGTAAGGGATTTAGGGTTAGGGTGCGGGTAAGGTAAGTGTGCAATAGTAAGGGACTTATGGTTATAGGGTGCGGGTAAGGTAAGTGTGCGGTAGTGTCGGACTTTAGGGTTAGGGTGCGGGTTAAGGTAAGTGTGCAATAGTGACGGACCTTAGGGATAGGGTTAAGGTTAGTGCATAGATATTTGTGTGTAAGGTGTAGTATACGTTTTTAGGTTGTTGGTGTGCTTGTGTTGTGTGGAACAGCAAACTTTTTGTTTTGTTAACTGTCGGGATTGTGGTTTGTCGGGCATGTGAACTTTCGTGTTTTTGCGGTTTTGTTCTTGTGGTTGTCGGTGTTATGTACAGTCAGTTTAGTGTAGTAGACCCATATAAATATATATATATATATATATATATATATATATATATATATATATATATATATACACACACACACACACACACACACACACAGCTGTATAGTAAGTTCTTAAAAAAATACCAGAGGCACACCTACATTAAAAACAGGAGTACTGCTCTATGCAAGGCGTTATATTCCATACAAGCACTCTATGGGTTAGGTTCACTCAAACAGACCGTCCAACCAAAAACTGTTAAACAAAAAAATCACAGCTAAAAGCTCTGTCAGACATCAGCTCCACCAAACAAAAGAAATTTTCACCTGAACTTGCCTCAGGTGAAATCCACAAGGACCCTTGAATGGGCCATCAAATCCATAAATCAGTGGTCAGAACCAATGTTCTGACCCACACTGAACCACTTATGGAGGAGCCAGCCTCCTGATTTGCCTTTGTCAAGCAACCTCCTTTTATACAAGTAGTCATTGGCAATCAACTTGTCATTAACAACAAGTGCAATTTACTGACCAAAGGAATATGTGAATTTTACCAACATAAGTTACTTTGTACATTTTTAAAAGCACACAACCCATTTTCCACAGGCAAAGTGTTATACTGTCCCCTTCTAGCACAAAATCATTATTTCTGGATTCAGAGAGATGATTATAGTACCTTGGCAACCCATCATATTTCATATCAGCTTGTTCAGTTCTACGGATCATGTTGTAATGCTTGGAGGGATAGTCCCCAGTGGCACTATTCATGTTGCGTTCTTGTTATTTGCTTAGCCATTGTAGTAGAGCACAGTTAATCACCAGGTTGAAATGTCTACCAAAGAGTTATTACTTCAGTAAAAAGAAGGCCTACTTCTTATCCAAACATTCTTGTCTTTGTTTCCGAGTATTTCTCTTCAACATTGTTTCATTTTCTGCTGATATAGTACAAAGGTTGCTCCTCATTATAGGTGTAGCAAACTATTCCGATGCCTGAGGTGATATTCACACTTAAAGAAGAAAAAAAAAAAAAAACAGGGCTACAGTTCATGCTTGCCACACACAGAACACTTCAGTCATTGTACAGACTGTACAGCTCTTCAGACTTGAAGAGCAAGTTTAAAAAAAACTCTTGTGTTTTTAAACTATAACAAACTACTTGCAACATCTGTAGTAAGCACGTGCTAGAATTCATGGCTTTCACACATGGAGCATTAAATGCTTCATTTCTGACAGTAGCAGGAAACACCAGCCTTCGAATGCTGGTAATGCACTGACGTCCAATCAGATTCTGCTAGTTGCACCCATAACACTTTGCACCTGGGGTAGCCATCCCCTTTACCTCACCCTAGCTATGCCACTTCTCTTCATTATGACTATCTTAAAATAACACTGGTACAAAAGCTACCCATGATGCATTTATATACATAGAAAATTCCTTAGTAAAATCATGCGTACTTACACTGATTCACAACCTGATTTTCTTCTTATCTCATAATATGCTCTATAGCTGCCTCAAGAAACTTTTAAGGGATTTCAGTGCAGGACAATGATGGGTACAGTACTGAGCACTACTAGCAAATTTAGCAATTTTACTATAACGCTCTTCCAATGACATGAATTTGAAAATGTAGATTTTCTATGGATATTTGAACAGTATCTTTCATTTGCAATGTCTTTAGTCAGTTAAATATCAAAATAAACAATGTTCTCCTCATGACAATTGTATGTGAATTTTAGTTCTGATAAAGTTCCATTATATTTAAGAAACAAAAGCACTTAACTGTTATTAAAGAATTTGTTTTAAGGTTGTTGGTAGTGCTGTGATTCTTGCCATTTGTGTCCACTGCAGTTTACTGTGTTTTCAGCTTGTTTTATCACTGTGAGGATTCTGAGTTTGTTTGTTATGTCTACGTCTGTTGGTGGTGCAGTGGCTGATAATGGCATCAACAGCCAAGAATGTTCGAAAGCTGTGGGAGACCTCACTTTACTGTTACAAATAAACCAGCAATTGAGTGCAAGAAATCAAAAGGTGTGGATTTGACAATGCCAAGGAGGTGGTGTGCTGTCCAGTGAAGAAAGTTTGGGTCTACCCCCTACACAACCATCACCACAATTGAATAGACTGGTTACAAACTCTAATTTTGAATGCAATGTATGGAAATCCAATCAATTTGTGCTAAATGTGACACATTTAGAATGGACATTAATGTTGAACCTTTAGGTTCAGTATGTGAACAGCTGTTTTTGAAAATAAATTATTACATTTTTTAAAAAAGTTGCAACTTGAAAATAGCTATTTGTTAAAAAGTGTCGAACTAAACCAAGTCCTTAAAGTTCTCTGTATGTGGAGGTATCCTAATGTGACAGTCAAAGGCACGGAATTTCATAGGGAACTATTGAATATATTCAACAGAGCTGGGTGGGATATTATGAGAATGATTAAGTTTAACAATGTACAAACTGAATAACTGTACAACAAAATAGGTGTTTTTTTAACAGATATATTCATGAGGACTTGGTGTTTGATAATTATGAAAGGAGATATGATAACATCTTCACTAACGTTGATAAAACTTGTGTCACTATATTGCAACAGAAAATCTCAAAACTTGAGAGATGCTGATAATTATAGGAACAGAACAGCATATCCAAATCCACCAGGTTTCTGAGGTAACTGAGTGACTAACATCAACAACTATCCAATGGAGAGCAAGCAGGATGTTACCTCAGTGAATTCATGTATGGAACCCTACAATTATTTGTTCCCTTTAGAGCAAGCTGAAGTGAGGAGGTCAGAAAGGATTCAGAGCAGAAATCAACAGAGAAATTCAGTGAGACAGCTGGAGAATGATGAGGTGTTCCACAAGCAAGGCGCCAAACCCAAAAGGAAATATTATTGCAATTTCAAAAACATGAACTAGTGGACGCTACACTAGTAATGGAGTGGGACTGCTACCAGCACGTCAAGTTAGTATTTAACAATTTGTATGACTTTAAAATTAAACTTTAAACTTCTACTAAACCCTAAAAAAACAAAACATATTCTCTTCAGTCCTGGTAGATCCTCTCCACCAAATGTTGACTTCACCATAAAATCTAGGGACAACACCACTATCATCCCAACACACACCAAACTCCTAGGAGTAGTAATTGACAACAATTTCAAATTTTACATACACATAGCACAAACAATCAAAAGTAAACAAAAAACTGGGTCTCCTGTATAGGAACAGGCAATTCATGACCAGCTATCCCAAACCCGCTGTCACAAGAACTCACCTATTATCCACCCTACTGTACGCCTCCCCAATCCTGACTAATCTTCGCCAAAGTGAACAAAACAAAATGACATTTTGCTATAACAAGATTGCTAAGTTTGCCACTGGCACCTCATATAGATCCCATCACTGCTCTCTCAAACAGCTCAACTGGCTTGAGTTGCCCCAACTACTAATAATTACACAACTCTTCATAGCCCATAAACTGTACGACCACCCTGACAAAACTCCAGCACTACAAGAGCTAATACAGCCCTACACCACCACCCGTACCTTAAGATCTACAGACCAAAATATCATAACTGTCGTCAAACACAAGAATGAAGCAGGCAAAGCTCTCTTTGCTTGTACAATAGCTAAATTTTGGAACTCACTCCCAAAGCACATAACTTCTACCAGCTCTGTCTCACTATTCAAGAAACTACTTAACACAGACTACTCTACCAGTTGGCTTTGCCCTTGTGACCCCCCCCCCCAGATTAACTCACTTTCCTTTCAGTACTGCTATCATTCTGCAGAACCTTCACCTCTTATCTATTAACTACTTCATTCTTAACATACAAGGTTTTTAAATTACTTATTTTTCCAAACAATGTTATTCAAAAGATTTTTTGTTATACTTCACCTATGTAAAAATGTTAAATATGTTCCAATATGATTGTATGGGAATGTACTACTGTTTTTTGTTAATGTTTTTATATGTGGAGACTTTCTCCCTGGGCCTCCGCTGAAAATGGACCTGTGTCCAGTCGGACTTTCCCGGTCATCAAATGTAAAATAAATAAATAAAATATATAAATGTTCATCTGAAAATATCACTTTTGACCATGGAAATGTTTTAGATAATGTCTAACATATATACCAGCTACAAGAGCAAATATTGTAGAAGCCTTAATGGCTCTAAAATTATTTGCTTGCAAGCTAAATTTGTCCCTATGGTTTTTAGATGAGAGAGTTCATGATGTTTGTGATTGTATGCATAGATCTAGTTGCTTTAACCCCTCTTTAAACCACAATTTCCAGATTTTTGAGAAAATATGCGAGTTAGACATTAGGAATAATTTAAATCAACCATGTATGGAAAAATTCCATAATATGTCTGGAAGTGAAGTAAAGTTACTCAAAGAAGTAAGTGAGGACATAAATATCAGGGTAATGAAGCCCGATAAGGGGGGGGTGGGCTAGTTATTATGAATAGTGCTGATTATACTAGTCGCATGACTGCTTTATTAATGAAGGACGCATATACATAAGTGTCTCAAAATGAAATAAATATCATCTTTGATAGAATAGATATGATGTTAGAAGACATGTTATTGCAGGGCCAATTATCTAAAAGGGAGTATGAATTTATGAGAAATGAAAAGTCAGTGATAACAAGTGTGTTTGGCATCCCTAAAATCTGCAAGTGTTTGGATAACTCACTTTGTAGACTGATAGCCGATGCGACAATGTCTAAGCATATTACATTATATATTTTAAAGGTGGGTATGGATAACTTGACACATATTTGCAAGGACTCTTGGCATTTTCTGAGTAAAGTAAAGGAGTCTAAATTTTCAGCAGATGCTATTCTTGTTATTATTGATGTTCAAAATCCGTACTCAGTAATACCACATAATGTAGCTTTGCAATGATTTGAAGAACACATTTTTAGATATGGAAGCTTACACCCTGATAAAATCAAATTGTTGCTGCATTGATGGAGGTAGTTTTAAAAAACAATTTTATATATTTTGAAGTGTAATTCTTTAGACACGCTACTGGTATCGCCATGGGAGCAGCATGCTCCCCAATTTTTTCAAACTTTGTGATGGCGCACTGAGAATCACAATACATTTTTAACAGTGAATTTAAGAATTCTTGGATGCTCTATGCATAGTTTTTGAATGATATATTTATTTTATGGGTCAACACTCATAATAAACTTGTAATAAATTGCAGTAAGTCATTAGATATATCAATAGTACAGTTGAATTCCTAAAATTCACAAAATTGTGATGAGAAAATTGTTTATTTAGATATTGAATTCACTAAAGATGTTACAAATTAAATATACTGTTTGAATATCCATAGAAAATCTTTGTTTTCAAATTCATATCTAGGCTATATATTCTATATTGGAAAGACCTCCAGAAAACTAAAGGAGCAGATATGTGGACTCTTGTTAGATATAAGGCAAAATCACTAATGCTTTGTTCAAACATGTTAATGAGTTTAATACACATAGTTTCAGTTTTTAGTTATTGAGTAAGTGAAGAGTGATACGTGAGGGTTTATAATAGACGAACATTTAGAAAAATGTGAATTAAAGTGGCAAATCAAGTTACATGCCATGAATTTTCCTGGACTAAATGATTCCTGTTCGATACATTCACTTTTAAAATTGAAATATTTTGATGCATGAATGATTTTAATTATACTAAATTTGAAATAAGATTTTTAGTGGATGGTTGTAATCACATGACTTTTTAAATTATTTAACTAATGTTTTTTAAATGAATATAGTTCCGATGAAGTTCCATAATACTTAAGGAACAAAAGCGTTTAACTTTTATTAAAGAATTTGTTATAAGGTTGTTGGTAATACCATCATTCTTGCTATTTGTGCTCCACATTTCAGTTATGGCCAGGATATTGGGTTTGTGGCAGGCTATCCAAGCTTGTAGTGGAGTAATTTTGTTTCTTATGCTTCTGGCATTTATGATAAAGAAAGTTAACTGGTAAGTGAGCAGTGGTGGTTATGAGGTTTGGGTGGTATGATTTTTTTCTGTTGTATTTACCTGAGTGATGGTTATCAGGTCCGGGATTAACATGAATATCTTCATCTATAAGGATTGGTATAATTTTGTGTAGAAAGTATATATACCAGCTTGTGGTTGATTTGCTAAGGGGTATGATTTTAGGCTATTTTGGGAGTGTACTGAATAGTTTAGTTTTGTAATATATGTAAGGAGTATCATGGAAGAACTAGCTCCTATTCTTGGGGTGTTTATAGGAGTTTGGGGGTTTAAGTCTAAGAACTTAGTTGGTGAGATGATGTTTGTAATTGTGAGATTTTGGTAATAGGTTAGGAAGGTGAGGGTAAGAAGAGTACCTTAAAGTAAGACTGGGTAGAAGCATTATCAATTGGTAAAGTGTTGGTAGGTTTTCTTCAGAGTATTAGGCAGTGGGATATTAATCTGGTGCTGTTAGAGTATTAGCTAATTGAGCTGATTACAGTTAAATTTAATGATATAATTACATAGGATGACCAATTAGATAGGAAGTTAGAGATAATATAGTCTTGATAGTAGAGTTAGGGATATAATTATCATTTAATAAGGATGATGATGATGATGATGATGATGATGATTAGTTAGCTAGTTGAGGCAGAGTGGAGCTTAGGTTAGTATAAAAGTAGAGGTAGTGGGGGTGAGTGGGAAATGGGATAGAGTAAGGGAGCAAAGTGGAGCCCAAGAGTAGCGAGGGCAGAACGGAGTGGGTCGCACTTGCCTACCACAGTTTTTGCTTAAAAAACTATCTGAGACACATCCTCTGACAAGGTAAGAGATGTAGACTGTCGTTTTATTTGTAAAAGTTCATTTTGCTAATATCTAGTGGTTATGTTTAGTCAGATTATGGGAAGATATTAACTTTTTATATTCAATTTGGAGCAAAGATACAACCAGAGTTTAATTGAAATGTCACTATCTGCATTAAATTACTGCTAGTTTAAGTTTACAGCAGTTGGTGCAAATTGTACTAGAAGTTATGGCTTAGCAGGCTAGTTATGTTTTCTTTATTTTGTTTTTTTTTTTGTTTCTTTTAATAAATCTCCTGGTCAAGGCTATATTCCTCAGTAGCACAGGGTCTAGATAGAATGGCACTAGGGGTACTGGGAAGGGTACAAGAAGTATGCACTTCTATACAGGTATCTTAATAATTTAATTAAGAGTTATTTGGTTAAGTTATAAAATGTCAGTTCAGTCGTACTTTATAGTATGCATTACATTTGGGGTTTTCTTAGTACGGAGATGTTTCTTATCACTGGGGTTTCCTTTAGTTTCCAGAAAAGGGGAGATGAAGCACTTTCGATTTATTTTGAGGCCGGGATGTATCAGCCACAAGAGATAATGGAGGTATGGTGTTTACAGAGTATACACTATGAGCTATGCCTGAATAAGAGAAGAGACGTGAGAAGTGGAGAAAACTGCCAGAAGAAAAGAGATTTGTATGACTATATGAACTTGGCTAACTATTACTCTATTAATATTTCTTAACATGTGAAAAGTTGAAGTAACAATATTCACTAGCTACTTGTTGTTAGATATACTATACACATCAATATTAGCATTTACTTTCACTGTTTCCTCATATCCATTGTTTTACCTCTTACAGGTGAGCATTAAAGATAGTCACAGTCAGTAATACAGTATTTATAGTCTTAATCATAGACGTTATCATCCACTTTGAACTAGTTCTTCATGTAAACTGTCATGATATGGTAGGAGCTAGGCAAGTAATATTACAGATACTGTGATAGAACAGGCTCAGCTTATATCAGCAATGGCTGTACTCTAGTGCAGATGACTTACTACTGATAGCACAGGACAGTTAACTGTCAGCTGCTGGCTGGTATAATTTAACAAGTCAGCTAGTAGTTGTAGTTATTATACAAGACATTCATAAATTCCTACTGGTAAAATGTTTGTCAGTGTCTTTGATAGTAAGATACACACATCATCGATTTCTAAAATACAGCTACACAGAATATATTTTAGAAAGTTTCAGTTAAATACTTGTCACAATGCAATAACTGCCAGGGAATATACTCATAGCTTTTACTATATTACAACTGGATGCTGATAAGTGTTAAGATAAAAGCAATGTAAACTGGAATTATTTAAGGGCTACAAGTTACAAAAAGCTATAGCCTTGCATATTATAATCATTTTAATACATCAATTATTGCTGTCCTAGTCCAGAAATTGTTACATGAACGTATTAGAAACTCATGCATATACAGCATTTGAATGTCTCTAGTACAGCTCCTCCTCCTTCTTCTTTTGGCTTTTCCCGGTTAGGGGTAACCACAGCGAATCATCTGTCCGCTCATGATTTGCAGTGGAGTTTTACACTGTCAAGTTGCCAGCCTGGCGCCCAACCTTCCACAGAAGGCACACACATGCACACACTCACACCAGGGCCAATTAGGGCCAATTTAGAGTGTCCAATCCACCTACTGCATGTCTTTGGGATATTGAAGGAAACCGGAGCACCCAGAGGAAACCCATGCAACCACAGGGAGGACATGCAGACTCCGCACAGAAGGCACCCCAGCCAAGAATTGAACTGGAAAACCTCTTGCTGTGAGGTGACAACGCTAACCGCTGCACCACCGTGGCCGCCCTGCTACCAGAGTCATAAACACACGGGCATACATTTGAAGTACTACTGTGGCTTATAAAACTATTATTTTATCCTCAAGGCAATATACTCATACAATCAAACAGGTTTACACAGGCACACATGTGAAAAATACAAATGGTTTGTTAAACTATTATTTGTAATACCAAGAAGTATGCAATAGCATATATTTGAAGTACTACAGTGATTTATAAAAGAATTGTTTTATCCCCAAGGCAGTATACAATCACTCGGGTTTAAACAGACACATATTTGAAAAACGCTGTAATGGCTTGTTAAACTATTATTTGTAGTCCCGAGAGGTATGCAGTCACTCAGGTTTACTTAGCTTAATTCACAACTATTCTTTCAGATGTAGCTTGGCAAATGCAACAATTATGCATGATATAAACATTTAAGTTGTGGTTGTGAAAAGAAAAACAAACACTTACGTTAAAAACATCAGCTCATACAGCAAGACTACTCCAATACAAAATTAGATGAGAGTCGCCAATTTCTTTTAAAGTATAACCATTGATCACAATAACATTAATTTGTTCTAAATATGTATTATTCAGACTTGCTTTTCTGTGGAGTACCTTCAATGTTTACAGAATAAGCTTCCCCTTACAACTGGAAGCTACTCATTAGCACCCCTAAACTATGGAATGTCACACCTCTAGCAGCCAACATGCATCCTTACATTAATTTTTATTTTTATTTATTTTACATTTGTTGACCGGGATAGTCCAACTGGAGCCATGTCCATTTTTAGTGGAGGCCCGGGGAGATAAGCTCCAAGTTATCAGATACAATAATACAAGTAAAACAAGAGTACATAAGTAGTATTACCAACGAATACATAGGCAGACATGAGATACACCTGGTTATAGTCAGGAGAAAATTAACAAAAAATAGTTAGTTGGGTTATTCACATTCATGTTGAGAGTTACCCGGGCTTGTTGCAGTGGCAAAGCCAGTTAAATGCCATATGTTGTTTGAGTTTAGTTTTAAACTGTCCTAGGGAGGAGAGCAAAGTAATATCACCTGAAAGTAAGTTCCAGGCTCTGCCTGCAACGTTACCAAAGAGGGCATCTCCAGCAACATTGTTGATTTTGATTGTCTGAATTAGACATTTGTTTGAGGATCGAAGCAGTCTTGGATTGTTGTGGGGGGTGATAATATTTTGAAGGGCTGGTGTGTTATCTGGGTTATAGAGGATTTTGTTAGCCATGATCAGCAGGTTATATTTGATGAGACTGAGAAGTTCTAGCCACCCAAGCCATTTTAGATTGATGCAGTGGTGTGTTTTAAAAGGCATTCCAGTGGTAAACCTGGCAATATGATAGTAACAGGTTGACAGTCTATTTAGTACAGATTTGTTTAGATTGGAGAGAAGGGGGGAGGTGTATAAAAGTGTTGAGAGTAGATGAGAGTGAGATATAGCCATCTTAGCTGGAGGGGTTTGGAAGGCTTTTATTTTATACAGTGACATAAGTTTTTTATTGATGTTCTTGATTGTTTGATTTACATGTAGGTCAAACTTTAGGTTATTGTCAATAATGACATCTAGTAATTTTGTAGAGGGGTCAGGGGAAATTATTGTCCCATCATTTGCATTTATGGTAAAGGTGAAGGCGGCAGACCTATGAGTTGGAGAGAATAACAGCATTTTAGTTTTTTTGGGATTTAGTAACAATCTACGTTCAGAGAGCCAATTTTCTATGGTATTAAAAGTGGACTGGGTAGTGACCCTCAGGTCTGTGGGAGAAGTAGCTGAGCAAATCAGGGTGAAGTCATCAGCATAATGGATACACTGATGATTGGTATGACTGTATACAAGTCATTAATAAAGATGGAAAACAGTAGGGGCCCTAATATGGAGCCTTGTGGTACTCCAAGGGTGTTTGGTAATAGATTAGAGAGCTTGTTCTGCCATAGGACATCCTGTTGTCTTCCATTAAGGCAGGATGCAAACCAAAGAAGGGCTTTAGTATCAAGGTGGAACGTTTGTAAGGTGTGAATGTTAGCTTCTGCTATGGTACGATTGATTAGTATCGATATTGGATAGGCAATGGCATCAGCTGATTTTTGAAGGTACTCAGCGAGGAGTTGGTCAGTGAAGAGTGTGGTAGGTTTTAATTTTTTGATCATGTTACAGTTAAGTGATGTGGGCACTGGTTGGAAGGAGAACGAGAGTCGGTTTTTAGAGGTAGAAGTATCGGGGGCAGGGGAGCTAGAAGGTAATTGTCTAGCTAGAGCTTAGATTGTTTCAGTAAAGAAATGGTTAAAACTGTCAGAGACCTCCTCTGGGGATTTATCAATGGTGGCAGCAGGGATAGGTGTAGATGTTTTACCAGGGTGGAGTAGATTGTTCAGCCCTGCCCAGAACTTCTGAGGATGGTCCTTGTTGGTGGTCTGTAAATTGCAGTAGCATTGTTTTTTGTCCTGTAGAATAAATTTTTTTTGTTTCATTCTTAGCATACCTATATTTAACATGATTATGGGGGGTCTTTTGTGGAACGCCATTGAGCCCATAGTTTGTTTCTGCTGGTAATTTTTAGTCTTGTCTCTTTAGATAGACATGGTGCAGTTCTTGATTTTGTAAGTTTTGAGCGGGCTGGTGCATGTAGATCAAGAATTCCAAGAAATTTGTTGTTAAAATAGGCAACTGCCTCCTCTAAGGATAGGTGTTTTAGCATGGACCAATTACAAGAGCTAAGTTCCAGTTGGAATTTGTCAGGGTCAAAGTTTCTTTTGCTCCTGACTTTTCTGAGTAGGGGTTGTTGTGGGTTAATGGCTTTATCCTTAACTATGTAAGTGAGAAGATGGTCACTTATGTCATCGAGGAGGGTACCAGCAGTGCACAGTTGGGGGTTACTATTTACGAGTACACTATCTTTTTGGTTGGGTTTACCTAGCCTGTTAGGGGTGGTAATGGTTTGTGTAAATGCATGCAAGTTGATGTGGGTAGAAGAGGATTCTTTGGAACAAGAGCCCCAGTCGATGTTAAAGTCTCCTAGTATTAGTGTTTCTTGGGGGTAGTGATAAGATAGCCAGTTTAGATTGTCTTCAAGTGTGGCTACATTATTACCTGGGGGAATATACATACAGATGATGTTGATGCTTTTACGTTTGTTAAGTTGCAATCTAGTGGCAATAATCTCTGAGTTGTTGATCAGAGGTGGTTGAATAACATCTATGGTCACATTCAACTCAGATTTATAGAGTACAGCCACCCCTCCCCCTTTCCTGGAAGCACGATCCAGCCTGTTTATATTATATCTGGGTGGTAGCACTTCATTGTCAGTAGTGTTAGGTTTTAACCAGGTCTCAGATAGACAGAGAACATCAGGGGAGTAGCCAGGAGGGCATGCAACATCAGGGGAGTAGCCAGGAGGGCATGCAGTTTGTGTACCTTATTATTAATGCTCCTAATATTAAGATGACAGACAAGGAGAGAGTTAGTTGGTCTACTGGTTATAGTTTTGTGCCTTGGGTTACAGGTCGAGAGGGTAATTGTATCGGTGGTGGATGGGCCTGGTTTGGGGTGAATGTCACCACTGAGTATAAGACTAGGCCTATACTCAGTGATAAGCCTCAGGAGTTTGTTTAAAAGTTTGTAATAGTGTCTGGATCTTGAGCTAATGTGTCGGGGGATGGTATGCTGTAAGATTGAAAGTGATGTTGAGTTGTACCCAATGTTAATGGTATGGCTAAAAGTGTGATATTCTAAAGCTGGGGTGATGGTATGTCCAGCAGGGAACTGATACCCATTAAGCTGTTGGTTTTCATACAAAGTGAGTATATAAGTGGCTAGCAGAATGGGTAGTAAAGAGTAGTATAACATAATGAGGGAGGAGTCAAGTGGTTGGAATCAGTTTGATGACACAACAGATATAAAGTCAGATGATCAGAATGAAGGTAGTAGAGTGGATGGAGGAATATTTGTGTTATTTGAAAGCTGATAGGGTGGTAATGCAGGGTGGAAGGAGTATGACAGTGATGGTGATTGAGTGTTGTAATAGGGGTGTGGTAAAGTACCTATAAGTGAAGAGGTACTGGGGGCGGGTGAGAATTGGGGGTAGGGAAAGGTGCGAAACAAGCCCGAGTGCAGCGAGGGCAAGTGGAGCAGGGCTAACACTGACTT
This sequence comes from Protopterus annectens, assembly GCF_019279795.1. Taxonomy (NCBI): domain Eukaryota; kingdom Metazoa; phylum Chordata; order Ceratodontiformes; family Protopteridae; genus Protopterus; species Protopterus annectens. The sequence goes on from NC_056749.1 coordinate 465,318,513, forward strand.
CAAGTGTATCTGTAAGCTATATTATGTAAAGTATTGTTAAATAAGCTATATTATGTAAAGTAGTGTTAAATAGATGCTTATATGTAAATTAGAATTTAAACTGAATCTTTGAGTTTTTAACTGAGTGTTTGTCAGTTTTGATATAATCTGTACTTAGTACTAAGGTAAGGGCAATGTTTAGACTGTGTTTTGTGCTCTAGCAGGGTATTTCTGTGCTACAGGATAGGGATGCAGAATACAATTTCAGGGCTAGGTGAGGGAGAGCAGTGTGAAAGTAGAATGTTCAGAGTTAGGTTCAATAAGTAGTTCTACAGGAAGCTAAGGGCAGCTAGATTTATTTAAGAAAATATAGAGGGAGCCAAATTACTATGGGGGATGGATGAGAGGTGCCTTTAGACCCAGGTCAGCTGAAAACAGTATGTAGTATTATAATACAGTATAGGTCTTAACCTTAGTCAAAGGTGGGTTGGATTCCAGATAAATGTTTTGTGGGCACAGTGTTCAGGATAGCTTCTTTCAGGTAGGAGATTCTTTTCAAAGTGATTTAAAGGGGGTCTACCTTAGTCAAAGGTGGGTTGGATTCCAGATAGATGTTTTCTGGGCACAGTGTTCAGGACAGCTTCTTTCAGGTAGGAGATTCTTTTGAAAGTAATTTAGAGGGGGGTCTACCTTAGTCAAAGTTGGGTTGGATTCCATATAGATGTTTTGTGGGCACAGTGTTCAGGATAGCTTCTTTCAGGTAGGAGATTCTTTTGAAAGTGATTTAGAGGGGGTCTACCAGATGGTACAAACAAGGTTGCCAACTGGGTCTAAAAGCATCCGGCGTTTCTGAAATATCAAGTTGACCTACAATAGGCCAAACAAATATAGATATGCTGTGAACAGTAAATTGTATTAACATTTACAAACTACAATGCTATCAATAAATATAACTTTTCTGTACAATTACACCAATTAGTAGACTCACAGTCATTACATCACATAGACCCTTGTATGAAAAGGTAAGTAGCTAACTGGTTGAAAAGTAGAATGCACCAGCTCAGAAAATAAGAAGGACCCCCTCCATTTTGGCATGCACTTATCTAACCTCCAAAATGTAAAACCAACCAATGACTTACCAAATTTGCTGATGCCTTTAAACTGGGTTTTGCTATTCAGATGTGGAATCACTTCAGCATGAAGTTATTCTTTCAAACCAACTTGAGTATGAAAAAATGCTAAATTTAAATGTAAAAAGTGGTAAACTATCCTCATCCACAGCTTAAGGTATAGCTAGTACTCTTCTGAAGTGACATGGTAATCAGGGATTCTGGTGCCTTAACAGCTCCATCTATTTTAACTACCATGTTGCATCAGGTATCAGGACATCCCATTGCTCAGCCCAATTGATATCCAAAGGCATCTCATCTAGGTAATAGGGGATATTGTTAAATGTCTTGGCCAGCTCCAGATACACTATATGAACTGAATGACCATATCCAACGGCATCTCATCTAGGTCATAGGGGATATTGTTAAATGCCTTGGCCAGCTCCAGATACACTATATGAACTGAACGATCATTATCTACCAAAATCTGTCACCTTTTCAAAGAAACTTACAAAATTAAATAGACATGACCAACCCTTCAGAAAACTATTCGGAGATTAGTTGTATGACAGTTTTGATATTATGGTTAATGGAGTCCAATATGGTATATTTTATGGATTTCCAAGTTAAGCTATTTAGGGTGATAGAACATAGTTCCTGGGGTCTGTGGTGGGATACATTCTTGGGAATGTGTATCACAACAGCCAGTCTTCCTGTTTCAGGGACATACCCCATGCCTAGGCTTAAATTAAACAACATTAGGAAACATTCTACTGGGGCATGTTTGGTGTTATTTGTTAGTCATCTATTTATATAAACTGGGCCACTGACGTACCATTTTTACCCTTTAAGACCACAGTTAGAGATTGTTACTTGATGATCTCAGGCAGTACAAGGGACTCTGGGATTTTTGGAATTTCTAGGATAAAGTTAGCATTAAATGTATTTGCAAATGTACTGGCTATGTCTTTAGGGTTAGAGTGGGTGATGTCATCTTTAATTAGTTCAGAGTTTTGCTGGGTGTTTTCTTAATTTTTTGATATTATTAAAAAGGATTTGTACTTATTCATGACATTATATGCTATTTTCAATTTGTATTTAGCTTTGATATTCTTTATGGTAGTTTTTAGCTATTTGCTAATCATTTTGATGGAGTCTTTAATGTCAGTAGATTTAGATTTGTTGTAGGACCTTAGAAGGTTCTTCTTTTTGTTACAATGTTAATTTATACTGGTGGGCTGCCAAGGTGATTCATTTTTAAACTTTTCATCCCATTTGCTTTTAGTGTGGAACACTAGAGCTATATATTTGTAGGTGGCAGCAGAATTCATTTGCATAAACAGCAGCTGAGACCGCTTGGGGTTCTGGAAGCACTCCAAGTGAGTTTAATGAGCTTATCATATATTTTAGCAAATTCATTTGTTTGAAGTCCCTGAATTCAGAATTGTTCACTGTGGAAATGCATAAGAAGTTAAAAGGAGAATATTGTTAATCTATGGTTTCATTAACTAGATATTAACAGATTATAGGGATGCTAGAAGTGGGGGTTATGTTATGTAAGGACTCCATCAAGGGTGCTCTGACCCGTAATGGGCTGGCTTACTAACTGTCAAGGAATTGCTGGGTGCACCTACCTTTTTAGGAACAGGTATTTCAGTTAAATAAACCAATAAATAATCAAAATCCTCCATCACAAAATAATTTTATACTATAGGCAGTTTTGTGAACACATTTAGGAATCCCCTCATGGTCATCTAGGGTCAAAGAAGGGGTCCATACCTCTCAACTGTACAGATTTTCATAGAATGTCCGGATTTTTGGCCTGTTCCTCATAAAATTTGCGGTTTTCTGGCAAATCACTGGGATGATCTGAGGACTGAAGTCACTAAATACGGACATACATTTCAGTTTCATAGGTTCATAGGTGTGTAGTAGGCTAATGGCCCTGGAACCTTTACAAGTCTAGCCCATAGGATTACCCTGGCATCATGCCACCCGACCTTAGTTCCCAGTGCCTCTGTCAAGTAGAGCCACTGGAGTGATCCCCAGGGTGAATTTTCTATTTCCCATTCACTCATCAAGATTTCTCTTGAAGAGGGCCAGTGAGACACTCTGTGTGACATGTATGGGAAGTCTATTCCATAGCATGGGCAGTCTCTGGGTTATGAACCTGTCCCTCCAGTAAATTCTGTTGATTGTGGTAATGAGGTTGAGGTCTCTGGAGCGTGTGGTGTGGAGGGATTGGGATTTCTTTAGATGTAGCATTTCTAACAGAGCTGGGTCACACATGGCTTTGTAAGTCAAGCAGAGATTGCCTCTAAGTAGGCGATATCAGACAGAGACTAGTTTGAGTTTTTTTGAGTCTGTCCATATAGGACAAGTGTTTACGGCCTAAGATCCTCTCTGTGAGGTATTTTTGCAGCCTCTCCAGTTGTTGTAGGTATCTAGTGAGGTACATGACAAATGGGGCATAGTACTTGATGAGGGAAGAGATGAGGGAAGAGTAGAGGGAGACAATGACCTCTTTCTCCCTGGATGCAAAACCCTTAGTAATGAGATGTGCCACACAGAAGGACTTTCTGACCACAGTGGCAATGTGGTGGTCAAAAGGGAGGTTGCGGTCAACCTGTGTTCCCAGATCTCTTATGATGCCTCATGTGTTTAGTGGACTACCATCGATATGGTAAGTCATGGGAACCGGGTTACCATCGATATGGTAAGTCATGGGAACCGGGTTTTTCCCAAAGGGGATAACAACACATTTTTTGGCATTGAGCTTAAGGCCATGGTTCTGACACCAGTCATTGGTCTCAGTGAGGCCTTTCTGTAGGACGTCAAAATCACTTGGGGGAGTTAATTATGGCTCCCAACTTGCAATCGTCTGCAAACTTTGTCAGTCAGAGTCCCTTTGCGTTGGCCTGAACTTCAGAGAAGTAGATAACAAACAAGAGAGGACCCAGGACGTAACCCTGTGGGACTCCATTCGTGACTGTTCGACAGTCTGACTTGGAGTCAGCTACTTTCACACTGTGGGGTCTATCTGTAAGCCAGTTTTCAACCCACCTAGTGATATAGGGGTTGATGCCTAGCTTAGTGAGTTTTTCTATGATTCCTGAGTGGGGAACGGTATCAAAGGCCTTGGCCAGATGAAGGTAGGCTGTATGAACCACCTTGCCTTCATCCACAGCTGTGGTGACTGACTCAAAGAAGTCGACCAGGTTGAGCAGGCATGATCTACCCTTCATAAAACCAAACTTGGTGGGATCCAGAGTTTGGAGGTTCCCTATATCTTTGTTTTTTAGGGTCCATGATGATGCGTTCCACACCTTTGCATATCAGACTTGTCAGGCTAATGGGGCGATAGTTCCCAGGGTCTGTATTCGCTCCTCCTTTGTGGAGAGGGATGACTGTAGCAGTGCGCCATTCGGTAGGGACAAAGCCTGAGGTGTGGCTGTGATTGAACAGGGCACACAGGTGAGGTGCCAGTTCACTCTGTAGTTCATGTAGAACACAGCCAGGGATATTGTCAGGTCCCAAAGAAGCTGTTTTCTTGGCCTTGGATAGTGCTGTTTTAACCTGTGCAGTAGTAATACTGGGTGCCTGCCAATCTGCTGGTATTGTGATTGGTCCTTTGGTTGGGGAGTGGGTGTAAAGTTGGCACTGAGTCTGTCAGCCAGTATATTGGCAATATCTGTTGGCTTGGTATAGGAGGTGCCATTGTGCAACAGCTCTGTGCAAATCGGAGTATTGCCATAGAGATTCTTTACATAACTATAGAAGGCCTTGTGGTTGTCTTTACTATTTGATGCAATTCTGTTTTCATATCTAGCTTTAGAGGATTTGATGAGGGATCTCAACTTTTTGTTGAGGCTGATAAGGGAGCTTTTCCAGTCTTGGGACTTCACCTTATTTCACATCAGTTTCCTCCTTCTGTTGTAGAGTTTGTTTATGGCAGGAGACCACCAGATTGGCTTCCTTTTTTTGGAGGAGATTGTCTTGATTCTATTGGGTATGGCGAGATCCATGCATTTGTGTACATGTGTGTACAGGGCATTAGTGTACGATTCGGCGGTCATGCAGCTGTTCTCCAATTGCATGGGTGCCGTGAAAATAGCCACCTCTGTTTTTAGGAGCCCAAAATTAGCTTTGGAGAAGTTTTCATGGTGTTACCTTTGCGGGGGGGGGGGGGGTGGATTTCAAAGGTGATTAGTTTGTGGTCGGATCTAACCAGGGAGGAGTTGACTATTGGTACAGAGCAACATTCACCTACGCTAGTAATGACCAGGTCAAGGATGTTGCTACCTCTAGTGGCGGTAAGAGCTGATACAGGGCATTAGAATTAATGAATTCCAGGAAACGCTGGGCAAGTGTACTGGTACATGAGTAGTTTTCCCAGTTAATGGAGAAGTAGTTGAAGTCGCCCAGTATGAGAGTGTTAGGATGGACCCTCTTATTCTCCAGGGTGCTTAGGAACATGGAGTGCGAGTCTTGGGTTATGGTTAGCTGCACCTGAAGTATCTCTGATGCGTCATGTTGAGCTACCAGTCTGGAGGTGTGCACATCCTTTATGAATATGGAAACACCACCACCTTTGGAGCTTCAGTCCAAGTTCTGGGGCCGGAAAGTATGGAATGAGTTATAGGCTGGTAGTGCAAGGGTGCTATCTGCTGCCTTGGACCAGGTCTCTGTTACAGCACAAATGTCGATGTTCTCCATTTTAAGGAGTGCTTTGAGTGAGTGCATTTTGAGATTTAGACTTCTAGCATTGAACAGCATGACCCTCACATTGCATTTGTTTGTAGCGGTTACAGTGGTAATTTGGTCTTTGGAACACCACCTAAAAAAGGGATTATAAAGGTGGCAAGAGCCTTGGCCAATATCTGGAAGCCCACGGGTGACAGATGCAGGCCATTTCTGACAAAGCATCTAGGTCTATCAATCATGTCAAGCCAGGCAGACAGATACTGGATCCCCTTAGAATGATACCAGAAACTTAGCAAATTGTTGAAATCAATAATTTTCTGCTTGCACTGTGGTATCATTCTGGGTGATGGTAGGAAGCTGCTCAGGGCTAGGGTTATACCCATCTGGGCTATATAATCCAAGAGCTCCTCCATGTCTCTTTTCATGTAGTCCAGGGAGGTATGTCTCAGGTCATTCACACCCACATGTACAATGATAGAGTCATATCTGTACCGGTTGTTGAGCGACCTGAGTGCATGCGTTATGTGGCAAATCCTGGCACCTGACAAGCAGCTGTTACTTTCTCCTTATTCAACCTAGTGAGTAGGACATCAGTGTGCTTCACTATCAAGTCACCTATGACTAGTGTGTTGGGCATGCTGTTTTGCTTTAGGGGCCTTGGCTGAGTGGCACACTGTTTAGGAGAGTTATGAGTCTCATGATTAGTGCTGTGTTGTGGTGGTCAAGTGTGTTTCTGCATTGGAGGTTGCTGCTGTTTGTGTAGATTTTTATTGAGAGCCCCTGCGAAGGTGGGTGTGCGGTTTGTGTTTTTATGCGAATGCAGTGCTGGTGTGTGTTCTTGAGGGCTGTGTGTTCCATGTGGTGTGGGGCAAGTGTTGACCTTTTCCTCTTGACCAGCTATTCCAGTCTTGGCTGCAGAGTGCATGGCTTCCAATTTGGATATATAAGTGCATCTCTCACAAGTCTGAGTGTTGGGAGGTAAGAACAGAGGGTTGTCAGTGTACATGAGGCAGTTGCTACATTGCCTCAGGATGCCCATGTTCACCAGGTTAATAGGGGAAAGCACAGGGAACTGACCTTTAGACTTGCCTGGATGGGTGGGCATTAATAATAAATACTGAAGCTGTTTCCTTGTAGAACGTTTAGTGCTGGTAGCACTGTTGTGTGCTAAAATAATTGCTAAAAGAAGTCTGGTAAAGTGCTAGACTAATAAGCTAGTAAGATTGCAGGAGAGCAGAGAACTAGCAGATCTAAGTGAAAATTTGAAAAGGAAAGGCAGGAAACTTTTTTTTTTTTTTTTTTTTTTTTTTTTGTAGAAAGTGAAGAGACAGAAGATAATGACATAATTCAATATGCAGGTGCTAAAGTGGTGGGCCTTTACTAAGTTCTCACTATTAACAGTAGAATGAGCTGGTATAATGTGACTGTGGGGGTCCAGTATTAACTTTATACCAGAGGCAGGCAACTCAAAGCCACCAAGACATAAGACCACCACAAGAACTTGATGGGAGGGTGGGAAAAAAACAGTTGTACAGATTTCAGAGATATTAAATCAAAAGTGCAGACGATAATTGAGAATAAACTCTTATATTTTCTAAATATCACAGCAGGCAATAAGTCCGTCTCTCTGCAACAGCTTAAGCAACAGGTATATCTGATTTAAAACACTGGCTATTTAAGGCACAGAAATAGAAACCAGACCAATTATCCAAACAATAACAGTTGCAGGAATGCCCTGGCTAGATTAAACCAGTTCTGTTCACTTTCTCTCACTAAGAAAACAGTTAGGCCTCTAGACAAAGGATTTCAATACAAACGGAGGTCAACAGTAACAGATATTCAGCTCTATCACACAGCAAATAGGAGAGTAAAAACAGTTCAACAGATTACAGCAATATTAAATCAAAAGTGCAGACGATAATTTGAAAAAGTATCACAGCAAGCAGTGTCAGTCTCTCTGCAACAGCTTGAGCAACAGGTATATCCGATTTAAAACACTGGCTATTTTTCAGACTTCAGATTTCAAATCCTTCAGAAAATGTATGTTAAAACAAAACATGTTACTCTTAGCAACTTTATAAGTTCATAAGAGCAATTTATTTAGCATTTGTTTACCGGGAAAGTCCGACTTGGAACAAAGCTAATTTTCAGAGGAGGTCTGGCAAGAAATGTTCCAGACACATCTTTGTAATGTGGGAGGAAACTGGAGAACCTGGAGGAAACCCACACGAATGCAGGAAGGACAAGCACACTCCACACAGACGGCATCCCAGCCGAGAATCTAACTGAAGAACCTCTTGCTGTGAGGCGACAATGCTACCTCTGCACCACTGCGTTATCCAATATTTAAAATATGTCCCTATTTTTGGGCCTTTGTACCCCCATTTTCTAGGGCCTTGTCCAGATTTCCTGCACTAAGAGGTTGAAAAGTGCAAAGGGGTCTTATATGCTATAATTCTATTTTGGGATTACATTGACAATGGTGTGTAAGAGGCAAAGCATGTATATGAAAATAAAGCCCTGAGAAAAGAAGTAAAATGGATGTTAATTTTGCTCTGAACTGTTTGGTTCTATGCATAATTCAAAAATCTGCCATTTTCAAGTGAAACAAGAAAATAATGTCAACATCTTGGGACAAGAAAAGTCTGCAGTTCTAGGAGGTTACAAACCGGAGAGGCCCTCACTCCAAGACAGGAAGAGGAAAGCAACAGTGCAGTTAAGACTCAGTCCTTCTCTCTGCACTGGGAGACCTTGACATGAATGAAAGCATGTTAGAGAGCCAGACTCCTCACAGGCTATGACTTTAAAACTGCAAGACGCATCCAGAAATAAGGCAAGGTCATGTATAAACTAGATTATCTGCATATACAGTCAGGGAAAGGACTGCGTTCAAAGATAATGCCAGCTTTATCTCTACAACTAACAGAAACCCTGGAATGGAGCTCGACTTTGTCCTCGTGACCAACTCATTCTATACTGAAAGGTTTAGGATATTCACACCTTATAGACTGAGAAGTAAACCTCTTCTGCAACATCAACAGAAAGGTTTGGGGGACAGGTATATCTCAGATAAGATGCCACTGCTGTGGAACAGACTCCCTGTCCACATAAAACAAAGTTTATCCATGTCTATATTCAAGCACAACACAGATCTATGGATGGGAATTTAACCCAGAACTCCCCTATGCACTACTAAAGGACAGAGGCAGCTCCTAAATTCTTTATTCCATGCATGGATCCCCTCAAATTATCTATGGTATGATCATAGTTATTCTCAGTAGGGGTAATATATAATTATTAACCATAGGATGGGTATGGCCAGTCTATAACCAAATGGGAAAGGTTATTTTCAGCCCAAAAAGGGAAATGGCTAGGTTTAGAATAGCCAACAAGGCTGTCTAGCCTAGTACTTGCCTATGAATATATGAACCTATATGATATGGCCACCATCAGAGAGAAGCTGAGCATAATACAGATACCCTCCATGAAAAGGGAGGAGTAGAAAGAATGACAAAGTTTCCAGGATGTGAGAGAACTTAAATATTCAATATAGAAAATGCTTTCAGTGAAAGACATGCTTGGAAGAAAGGAACAAGATATGAAAATACATTATCTCGTAGATTTCATTAAATCTTCTTGACCCACACAAATACTAATACCAATAAATCTCTATTATACATAGGCCTTTGTGCAATTAAAGAATTTACCCATCCAAACACAAAATCAGTTAGAACATTCCATTCTTGACTTTGTTTACTTAATAACCCAAAATGTCTCTGTTCCCTTAAAATGTATCCTTGACTCCTTGAATGACCATTGCCCCATATTATTTTGTACTCTTTCTCCCAAACTATAAGCACCCTGATCAACTCCCACATTCTGCAATGTCTTGAATGAGCTATACCATCTGACACTGGAACAAGTTATCTCACAGAGCTACAAAAACATTGTCCTCACTTGGGGAGCAACAGGGGAATCACAGAAGTAAAAAGTTAATGTTGGTTCACTCATCTTAAGTGTAATGAGGTAGCATTCTTTACTGATTAAATCAGTGTTATGAACTTGGTGGACAGTACAAAGGTGCTCAGATTTCCTTTCAAGGGAGGCTAAGGTGAATCTGGTAGACCTAGAGAACAAAGGACATTTCTTCACCACCACCCATTATCAAAAGACCAACTCCAACAACTGACTCACTCCCATACTAAAACTTTAGTCACATTCAGGGATGAAACCTAATTTGAATGAAAATAAAAATCCCAATCCTCTGTAGTACAAGAAAGCTTTATCACACATATAAAATTCTAACAAGCGATTCTTCTTCAAGCCCACAAAGTTGTGAAAGCAAGTAAATATCCTTTTAAGGTGAAACAAAAATAGAGGATTCTCAGATTTTCACCCGAGTTCCAATGTACCACTTAGCTGCAATGAATTCAAGCTGGAATTCTGAAACCTACCTATGCTTCCACAAACTGACAACTTCCAGAATATTTCTTGTCTTCCTCAAATACCCTCCTGTTTACTATTACTCCTTTAACAGACACAATTCATTTCCCCCTTCTATTTGCACCATTTCCACTAGATAAAAAGAAAATAAATCAGGGAGCTGTGGGATAAAACATATATAACAACTTGCACTACTAGCTGCATTTACTATTTAAGAACCACAACCTCACCACTCCATCATATTTATAGTGTTTATAATATAGCCACCCAACACAACATAATCTTCATAATACATAAGACGGAATTAACCAAATCCTTTCCAAAAATTCCCAATGAAAACTCACCAGCAGACTTCAGGGCCATTTCTATTCTCTCCACAATAGGAAAGGTATTGGAAAATTGTATCTACTCTTAGGTCTTTACTATCTTGCCACAGTAGCCATCTGGACTCTGACAAATGGCAGCCTTAAAAAAGTGTCAATGAAAACCCTATGAGAGCAGTTTTCATGGACCTCACCAAAGACTTTAATCTTCTTCACCACAATCTGTTTTTTCATGCCCTTAGCACTGCCAGAATTAGTGGGAAAGCTACCACCGGGTTCAAAGATTTCTTCTCTATTAGAAGCTTCCTTGTGAAAATAAACTACATCGTTTCCAATCAATCCCTCTCTCAAAGACAGAGATAATTCGATGATCTGTTTTCTCCCTTTTCTCTCTTAAATAGCCCAGTAGTGATTTCCCTCATACTACTTCTCTGAATAATATAGTAGTATATAAATACAAGTAGGTTAAGTCTGACTCTTAAGAAGGCCAGATCAAAGATCAAGGAAAATATTCCCCTTAATGTGTATAAAGTATTACACTAAATGCATAGTAGTATTTTTCAAAGAGTGGCCATTTTATGATCTTTCACAGAGAATTTGGTGCGATCTTGGTCCTGGCAGGCATGTGTAAGGACTGTATCCAGAAAAAAGTGCATGCGTAGAAGCATACATGTTTCTTGGTCTGACCATAATGAGAACAGCATGGGATACGATTAAGCATAAAACCAAGATGGGTTCCTGGATAATGACCCATTTGAGAAGGAAATCTGATGGTCACAAGCAACAGGGAGAAATAGGAGTAAAGGGATCTACTGAAAGATTGATGGAGAAGTCAGCTGCAAAACCGTAAGTGTCATGAATTTAAACCCCAAATTCAAATGTCATGAATTTAAACCCAAATTTAAATGATAATCTCCATCTACTGCTTAAAGATGTACTTATGACATTTTCTGAACAAGACTACTGGATGGTCAGCCTAATAATGCATAGTACATGACATAGTGCTAGTAAGGGATGGCAAAATGTTATATGTATGCATGTCTTAAAAACAAGTAAATATAGTTACTTAATTATAGAATATAAAATGGTGCAAACATTTTTCCTGAGAAAATGGTATATTTTCACTTTTTCTGGGAAATATTATATTATTTTTGATTCCCATTTCATAAGAACCAAGTAATAAGACTCAGATCTATACAGAGTTTGTCAGCTTAAACAATGCACAATATACTTTTTTTGCTGGGAACCAATGACAAAAAAAAGAGCACTCAGATGGGTATACAAGATAAGACTGATTCCGACACACAGTAATATAGTACTATTGCACTGAAACCATTTACAATATTCTAGCAAATTTCTCCGAATAATGTAACATCAACCTCATCTGTACAATATAGATGTGTATAATCATATATGCTGATAACATTGTGGAAGTAATGCACTTTACTGCATGAGTGTCTAAATGGGGGTCAGAAGTTGTATACTTACACCTAATGTAAGAGTATTATGCAAATTGGCAGATTGGTATTTTCTAATACTTATGCAGCAGCCTTTTAATTGTAGTGGTTGTACATTTAGTGTAGAACTATTGGAGTGCCAACACACTGAACTTCTGTGTGACAAGTCACAATTCCAGGTAACGTTTTCCTTTTTATATTTTTGTACTAATTATTTTATGTCTGAAAGCATCGCAAGTCACAATCTCCAATAATATTTTCTTTTTTTATATTTTTGTAAAAATTTCAAATTCCTGAAGGTATCACTGCCAGGACCATCTAAACAGTAATTTTAGTGATGCTATAAAAGCAAATCGCATTTCTGATTGCATGCATTATATATTTGCTCCCTTGTGAGAAAATTTAAAAAGATGCATGCTTTTTGTGAACTGAATCTAATGATATGGGATGCCGTGACATTATTAAGCAGAAGTTTGAAGGCAAAAATATAGGTAGTGTCTTCATCATGTTTCCAAAATACAACCCTAGTTTCAGCTCCTTTCAACACTCATGACACAATGGAGTATACCCTTCTGAAAGGGTACATCACCAAGGAATAGCCACTATGTAGTAGCAATAATAATGTCTTCAGGGTCTTTTTCTCATACACAAGACACACACACACACACACACACACACACACACACACACACACACACACACACACACACACACACACACACACACACACACACTTCTTTTCCCGGTTAGGGGTCATCACAGCAGATCACCTGCCCGCTCTTGATTGGCAGTAGAGTTTTTACAGTGTCAAGTTGCCAGCCCGGCACCCAACCTTCCACTGAAGGCACAAACGTGCACCTAGGGCCAATTTAGAGAGTCCATTCCCTCTACAGCATGTCTTTGGGATGTCCCCTCCAAACAATGAGCCATATCAATAATTGTTTAACAATGGTAATGTTCATGCAGCTGCCCTCCAGAAAATACATTTTCCCTCTTTTAAGAAAATCAGCGTCATATTTTCCTGTGTTAAATTTCTCTTCACAGTGATGTGTACACCAGACACAGTCACTGCAGTAAAACATACTCCACTCAGATTCTGAAATGTCTATCAGAAATAAATATTCCCAGAGTCAATTGGTCCCCAAGTATAACATCATCAGTTCATGGCCCCCAACTTCTTTAAACCATAACATCATCAGTTCATGTCCCCCAACTGCTTTAAACCATAACATCATCGGTTCATCCAGAGAGTTGTCTTCCCCTGTAGGAATAGGTTCATAGATTCCCCTGTAGGAATAGGTTCATAGATTCCCCTGTAGGAATAGGTTCATAGATTCCCCTGTAGGAATAGATTCCCCTGTAGGAATAGGTTCATAGATTCCCCTGTAGGAATAGGTTCATAGATTCCCCTGTAGGAATAGGTTCATAGATTCCCTGCACATAGATTCCCCCGTAAGAATAGGTTCATAGATTCCCCTGTAGGAATAGGTTCATAGATTCCCCTGTAGGAATAGGTTCATAGATTCCCCTATAGGAATAGGTTCATAGATTCCCCTGCAGGAATAGGTTCATAGATTCCCCTGTAGGAATAGGTTCATAGATTCCCCTGTAGGAATAGGTTCATAGATTCCCCTGCAGGAATAGGTTCATAGATTCCCCTGTAGGAATAGGTTCATAGATTCCCCTGTAGGAATAGGTTCATAGATTCCCCTGTATGAATAGGTTATTAGATTCCCCTGTAGGAATAGGTTCATAGATTCCCCTGTAGGAATAGATTCCCCTGTAGGAATAGGTTCATAGATTCCCCTGTAGGAATAGGTTCATAGATTCCCCTGTAGGAATAGGTTCATAGATTCCCCTGTAGGAATAGATTCTCCTGTAGGAATAGGTTCATAGATTCCCCTGTAGGAATAGGTTCATAGATTCCCCTGTAGGAATAGGTTCATAGATTCCGCTGTAGGAATAGGTTCATAGATTCCCCTGTAGGAATAGATTCCCCTGTAGGAATAGGTTCATATATTCCCCTGTAGGAATAGGTTCATAGATTCCCCTGTAGGAATAGATTCCCCTGTAGGAATAGGTTATTAGATTCCCCTGTAGGAATAGGTTCATAGATTCCCCTGTAGGAATAGATTCCCCTGTAGGAATAGGTTCATAGATTCCCCTGTAGGAATAGGTTCATAGATTCCCCTGTAGGAATAGATTCCCCTGTAGGAATAGGTTATTAGATTCCCCTGTAGGATCATAGATTCCCCTGTAGGAATAGGTTCATAGATTCCCCTGTAGGAATAAGTTCATAGATTCCCCTGTAGGAATAGGCTCATAGATTCCCCTGTAGGAATAGGTTCATAGATTCCCCTGCAGGAATAGGTTCATAGATTCCCCTGTAGGAATAGGTTCATAGATTCCCCTGTAGGAATAGGCTCATAGATTCCCCTGTAGGAATAGGTTCATAGATTCCCCTGTAGGAATAGGTTCATAGATTCCCCTGTAGGAATAGGCTCATAGATTCCCCTGTAGGAATAGGTTCATAGATTCCCCTGTAGGAATAGGTTAATAGATTCCCCTGTAGGAATAGGCTCATAGATTCCCCTGTAGGAATAGGTTCATAGATTCCCCTGTAGGAATAGGTTCATAGATTCCCCTGTAGGAATAGGTTCATATATTCCCCTGTAGGAATAGATTCCCCTGTAGGAATAGGTTCATAGATTCCCCTGTAGGAATAGATTCCCCTGTAGGAATAGGCTCATAGATTCCCCTGTAGGAATAGGTTCATAGATTCCCCTGTAGGAATAGATTCCCCTGTAGGAATAGGTTAATAGATTCCCCTGTAGGAATAGGTTCATAGATTCCCCTGCAGGAATAGGTTCATAGATTCCCTTGCAGGAATAGGTTCATAGATTCCCCTGCAGGAATAGGTTCATAGATTCCCCTGCAGGAATAGGTTCATAGATTCCCCTGCAGGAATAGGTTCATAGATTCCCTTGCAGGAATAGGTTCATAGATTCCCCTGTAGGAAGTCATGATGAGACTCCCCCACATCTCAAGTTGAGTACGTTGTTTGTGAAGAAGGGGAAGGAGAAGAAGAGCTCAAAATATAAGAGCAGCAAAGCACTACTGCTAAGATTAAAAATGTGTCAAAAAGTGCTCCTTCTCAGCAAAGGTCAACCTTAGGACCTCAAACATTAGCATCTCTTGGCAATTGTTCTTTTACTCTTCCCAAATGCCAGTCCTGCTCATGGTTATTAAAAATCTCCTAGAGCACACAGCTCATACTCAAACAATGAAAACAAAAAAGCCATGGTATTTGGTACTCAACAAAAAACTATTCTAACTCAAAAACTGGTGCACTCAACAATAAAGGACTTGAAACCTCAGAATACTTTACATATTTAGGTAGGTAGCATGATCAGAAACCATTCTGAAGAAACAAACCATAAAAGTTAAACAAACTAATCACCTCATCCTGAAAACTCTCCACTTCTTGTTAACATAAGACAGTGTAGCTGTGGAAAAGGGTAGTCTCTTATCCTAGTTCAGATATGACCTGCCCTTCATTGCTGCAACCACAACTAAAATCTTTACTCCCAGGAGATAACAGCAAACAATATCTGCTGATTTACATATTTTGCCTGAGGTAGAGTGCACCATTGCTTTACCCTGAAAAAGCTAACTGTCTTCCTGTACAACACAGATGGGATATTCTGAGGTTCCCTTGTCCTCAGCCTACTAAAACTAGAGTTGCTTCCCTTTCTGACTGAAAGAAATGCACAGTCACATTAGGACCCAAGGTCACTTCCCTCCTATGTTACTTGTATTCATGTCCTACCCCCGGAAAATTCACAAACAGTAATAACAGTTTCTCTAATTAAGGTCCCATTATATATAAATCTCTACCTGCCTCAAATAAAACATTTTGTTCTACATAGCTGCTATTTTAAGCCTGTGTTGAAATCTGCATGAACCAGTCGAGTGCAGATATTTCTGTCATACTCCCTCCCTAATACCTTATTTATAATGAAACAGCTATAGTATACGTTCCCATTTTTCATTCTCCATTTTTCCTCTTAACACCCCCACATCTATTTTAAAACACAATCCTCCTCCTTCCACTTGCTGGTATGCCAAATGACTTGAAATTTTGTGTAGCCCCTAGTGTTTTCCTTTTATTTTTTTATTAATTTGTTAACCAGGTGAACCCACTGGATGGTAGTCTCTTTTCAGGGGATGACCAAGTAGCTCTGGTTGAATGACTTTCTCAGAGTCACACAGTAAGCAAACGGAGGCTGAAGGAATTAAACTCTGGACTACAGGATAAAGGCTTGTTAGCAAGTCATATCCTGCTTTGCACAAGGTGCAAGACCTCACTTTAATAATTCTAGAACCTTAGCCAGCAGTGGTTCCAGTTCCACTGTACTACATATTTCTGTAGGAGTGATACTGCATATCAGCAGTTATGTCCTACTTTTATATACAGATAAATGTTACCTGTTGGGTTCCGCTTGTTTTGCAATAGCACATCAATCTAAACTTCAAATTACATATTCCAAAATACATTAACAACACTTGTGATTTGGATAGTTCAGTTTTTTTCTACTTGCTTGTGTTAATACTTCACGTATAAAATGTGTAACTAGTGTTGTATGTTTACGATGTTTTATAATTTTAGTGTCATATGAATGAACATGTTCTAAGATTGTCTACTTGTTTATATATTATCTTGAGGCTGTATTTCTGAGCAGAATCTGAAAACGGGCCTCAAGATCAGTGCCTGATTAAAATATGCTTTCACACATACATACACAGACACACACACACACACACACACACACACACATATAGATACATACACACATATATACATTATATATATATATATATATATATATATATATATATATATATATATATATATATGGGTATACTTTGTTTCGTTGAATCTCATTTCATTGAATTTCATTTCACCCCGACCACTTGTCTGAAAACTCAAATTACTGAAAACTCATTTCACTGAATCTCATTTTGCTGAACTGCACTTAGTATATATGGCACTGTGTAGAGAACTGTAAGGCAAGTAAAAGGTATATGCCCTTTTCCCCACTGTAGTGTGATCCTGCAGTTAGTATATGTACTTGGGGGGGTGGGGGCACAGCCCCCCACATTGGGGGGTGTCATAGCCCCCCACTTAGTTTGAGTACAATATGTCTTCTAGAGAGAGTTAGTCACTGGTGTTGCAACTATGCATGTCTATTATTTAAAATGTGTACATCCCCCCAACAGCCCCCAATGTGGGGGGCTTTGCCTCCCACACCCCCTCCTAACTATATATACTAACTCCAGGATTGCACTACAGTAGGAAAAAGGGCATATACCTTTTACTTGCCTTACAGTACTCCACACAGTGCCCTAAATACTAAGTTCAGTTCAGTGAAATGAGATTCAATGAAACAAAGTAGATATATATATATATATATATATATATACACACATATACATATATACGCACACATACACACACACAAATATATTACGAGTGTGCCTATATATTATATCTCTCTCATATATACAAATACCCACACATAGGCATGAATAACGTTTTTATGAAAATTAACATATTGTACAGACTTTCTAGTGGGATTAAGGGACCAAATGCATATTTGAAAGTAGAGTAAGGCTTTTCATATGCGTGTGTGTTAATGTGTGTGCTCATTCCTGCAAGTTTATTACTTTTGTATGCTTGAGACAATCTACATATCATTGTTTATGTGTTTATATACTCAGGCGTGTTAAAGATTACGTAACCTACAGCTAATACGCAGAGTATGGCACATATCTGTACACCAATAAGAAGGCCCTATTAATTAAGTTAATGTTTTATAAACCAGCACTAATGTGTTTAAAATCAAGTATCTGTAGTGCTTTTGCTCTACAGTCAGATGTTTGGGAATATGCAGCTGGTACTCAGAAAATTTATTTTTTATAAATGGGTTTTTCTGTCAGCGTTTCAATTGCTGTATGTGCAAAACAAAGTGAATTAAGCCAGAGGACTACATTTGCCTAGGGCAGTATTTCACCAGTTTCAGTTTAATTCAAGTGCTAACCAGTGTCTAAATGACCAGTGATTGGGATTAGGTATTGCAGCTAGGATAAACCCAAAATTATATTCTGACCAATAAAACTTGGCATCATTACTCTAACGTTTTTCACTAATCAACGCCTTTCTTCAGCCAATGGAATACTGATTCAGTGAATAAACTAGATAGATAGCAGTAAAAGTTATTTATAAATTGTGTGTGTTAAATATGTAGAGACAGTAGACGTGGACTGCAGCCAGTAACATTACATAGTGCACCATGTGTAAAGCAGCTGTTAAGAAAAGAATTTGACGACACTCCTGGGCTGGGTCCAAATCATAACTCCCCATATAAGCTTATTCAAGAGCAAACACTACATTTAAATTTAACCTGAATAGAAGTCTTAAGAAATTATCACGGAGGTATATTATCACAGACATGTACCCTCTAGTATTGTTCAGAATCCGGTGCAGAGACAGATTTGCATATAGGAACAGTCACAGCCATCAACCCTTCAACAGAATGCCAGAAACAACATGGTGCTAAAAGTGTATAGTTTTGACAGACAAGAGCAAGTGTTAACTTTCTAAGCCATTTTGAAAGACAGTCGCCTAGTGAGAAGCCATATATTTTTTCCAGCTGTTAGCAGAAAAATGTTCTTTTATAAAGCTATGCTGATAGCTGGCAGTACGCCGTATGTATTGGTATGTCACTGTAGCAGTCAGGCTGTGGCCTTCGTTGGGATTTCAGCTAAATGACACAAAACAACTACAATTAGATACCTGCTTATGAACTGGAATAATAGTTCTAGTTTTTGAGATACGAGAGAATATCATTTGTTCATTGTAAAAACATTTTTACTTCCCTCTCTTCTTTTCGGTGCTCCTATCCTAACTTACAACCTAACCTAACCTAAGCAAGATGGAACACTGCTACAACAAAGTTGCAAAGTTTGCCACAAACTCTAAATATCACACACACCACTGTAAACTGCTACTAGAACTAAACTGGCTTGAACTCTCCAACCAACTTGCCTTTATTCATCTATACAGCTTGCACAGACTTATTTTCAAGGCTACTGTCTGCCCTGCACTAGCCAATCTAGTCGCATCTTACACACCAAATCAATCCATACGATCAGAAGAAAAGCAAGTCACTCTCTGTATTCATACTCTGTCTCTGTACTATGGAATTCACTACCTCTAGCTATCAGGTCTATGCCTGCCCTAACCCATTTCAAAGCCTCTTTAAAAATCATCTCAAAAATGCATGGCTCTGCTCCTGCATAAAGCCTGCCTAATGTTCGGCTCTTCCTCCTCTTCTGTCACATTTCACTCCCTCATAGTTTGCAAGATTCTAAGGCTCTCCTAACTCCTACTCTGTCTCTGTACCGTATCCTTAACCTACTGCACAGACTGTAATGCCTCTATTCTTCTTAGCTCTCTCACCATCTTTCTGCATCACTAACTTTCTGGCTATTATTTTCCTAACTGAAACCAACATTCTATTTTTCATGTACTATAACAGTTAGTGTCATACATTGCACTACCTACATACTAGTTTTGGACAGTATCTACTCACAGGCTATGTATATGGTGAGAGTGACTATTATTGTCTGTAATGTTTTAACTATAGAATTGTCTACATGTGTAGAATATGTTGTAATATTTTGGAACATAGCTTATGTTCTTTCAACTTATTTGTGTATAGTATTTGTAATGTCATTTGTATTGTATTGTATTATACTATTTTTGTACTGTACTGTATGTGGAGCTTTTTCCCCCCGAGCCTCTGCTGAAAATGGGTTCTGTAGACCCAGTCAGACCACCCCAGTAAACAAATGTCAAATAAATAAATTTTCTCTGTAAGTCAGCAAAGTCAGAGTTTCAGAATCTAAAGCTTCTTCTATTCCATTACAGCAGAAGAACTTTGAATCCCTAGACATTCAGTAAGATTATGTCCCCAGTAGGAGGAAAGGAAAGAAAAGACAAAAGGTCTACAAGAACTTTGCTCTAATGTTCACCAGGGTTAAAGCATGAAAACAGAATGGCCTTTATAGGTTCTTCTACAAAGAATCATCAGAAAAATCCCTGGAGTGTAAACTGCCTTATCACAGTTTACTACACCTCCCTGAAACAAACTGTTAAATATATATATATATATATATATATATATATATATATATATATATATATATATTTTTTTTTTTTATATGTGTGTGTGTGTGTGTGTAGGCAGGCTGCCAAAACCTGTGACATACCCCTCACCCACCCACTCAGCAACCCATTATGGCTAATTACCTGTCAAGGAGTAGACAACAATACCTTCCTGAGGTATAACATTCCCTATCTTGGTCTGAGTATTGCCTTTTAGGAGCTGACTATATCCAGTGTCAGGTGACTTGTGTTACAAGCTTCAGATTCAGCCAATCAGTGAAATGATGATGGCTTAAGCGGATGTTGTGTCCCATGCAGTCCTTGCAACGGCTGATTAGCAAGCATCTCATATGAGTTTAGTTATTTGTTTGGGGCTCATCATTGTCTTTAATTGTGTATGTTATATGTTTCTCGTGAAAGATGCTGGTTAACATGGATCCCCAATGTGTTTGTCACTTTAATTTTGAGATCACCATTGTCTTCAGTTGTGCATGTTACATATTTCTCATAAGAGATGCCAACAAGCTCCATATATATGTATATTAACTAAATGAGAGCTTGTAGTGGTCTTTAGTGGTGTATATTGCACATTGCTCTGTGTTTTCGTGGCTACTTCATTACCAACTTAGTTCTCATATTCCTGAAATACGAGTGGACAGGCATGTGTCATGGGAGGGGGTTTCATTCTCTTTTTCATAAACAAGACCACCACATTAAAGTACACTGATAATATGCTTAATGAATATGCCATGGACTTTTATAGGAGATATTACAACTACATGTATGGGCTGTAGCCATCAGTTTAATAATAAGCAGAAATGATCAAGACTGGTTAGGGGATGGAATAGAAACTTTAGCTCTCCTTAATGTCTTCCATTTGTATAGAAAAGCATGCACAGTTAATCCGCTCCCTCTCCTTTCCTTTTAGTTTCCCTTCCTCCCTTCTGTTGGTGGTCTCTCTGTGTCTCTCTCTCTCTATTTCCCATTCCCCATACAAGTGATCTCTCCATGCCTTCCCAGACAGTGGTTGCACTCCCTCACAATTCTGATGGGTTCATAGGTAAGTACTAGGCTAGCAAGCCACTTCCAGTCTAGCCTGTTTCCTTTTCTGTGCTCAGACTAACCTTTCTCATCTGGTTATGGATTGGCCTTACCCATCCTATGATCGATAATTATATATTACCCCTAAAGAAAATAACTGGGATCATACCATAGATGATTTGAGGGGACCCATGCATGGGATAAAGCGTTTAAGAGCTGCCTCTGCCCATTAGTAGTACAGGGGTACTTATTTCTGGTTCCTTTATAGAGTCCAAACAAATGCAGTGGTCAGATTGACCTGTTGGGAATAGAACGTAGCAGGTAAGCTTTTGCCAAGCTGCAGTCTGTTTGTATAGTTCTCATTTTCCTTTGGAATAAATTTGACCATTTTAACACAGGAAAATGCAAGAGTAATGCTTGGGCTACCCTTGACCAAAAGATACTTAGTGCATTCCCTTTCATTGATATTGGAGTTTCTTTTTGTGATGCGTTTGATTTATATGAAGGTGAGCTTTAACTAATAAGGTCTCTTGGGAGGGGGAGGAAACTATCCGGTTTCATTTAAATTAGTCATGTAAAATGCTCAGGTGAGGCTTGTTATTCATATGAGAACGGGGGAAGCATGGTTGCTTAGGACATGAAGGTAGTTATGGTACATTTATGGAAGGATCTGCTTTGACTTTCTCCATTGCTTCCTTTTTTGCCCTTCATATTAGTTTTGTCAGTTGGATGGCTTCCAGCTATATAACCCTTGGGAGATGTTCCTTTCTGAAATAGTTAGAAGTCTGAAGTGCTTCTAGTCAAAGTATTTATTTGCTCTCTGCCTGGTAGTTTGGAAACTGGACAACAGTTTAACCTACCTGACATCAGAGAAAAAGATAATCAGGATAGTTAAAACATGGCAAGTCACCAAGTTTAGTCCTGTAAAACATAAATGGCTTATACATCCTAGTTAAATGATCCAGATTGTTTCAAAACTTAAACCAGTCTAATACAGTATGCAAGTAATGAACTTTAATATGGCAGGAAATCGCATGTTATTTAGAAACAGCTATCAATTTTTGGGATGTTCCCTTCAGGACTGGAACTATTAAACCACGCAAAACTAAATTGCTATGAATCTAGGTCATGTCAGGTTCCTAGATGAACTCCATAAATAAGGACTACATCATCATTCTAGGAGATTTAACCACCCCTTAATAAACCTATACCTTCAGTGTAGGATATGCTCAGATTTTTTTTATATGCAATAAAAAAAAAAAACGCTGTGGCTCAGATTTTCTTGACCTGGTATTTACAAATAAAGTGCATCATAATGTACCCCTCTCCCCTCACACACATTAACTCCTTCCCTGGTTAAGTCAAATAATAAGCTGGTAATCTTTATCCTCAAACTCTCCATACCCACTAAAAACAATTTATTGGAATTTAAGGACTTCATTATAGACTTTAAGGAGATTTGTCCATTTAAAGTCTCAAAATTCAATTATAGCAATATCACCTCAGCAGACAGATTTGAAAAGGAGTTCTATACATATTTAAATAAATGTATAGAACTGGTACTCCATTCCAGAGCCAAATATAATGGGAAAATTAAAAGCAAGCCACTCTGGTGGTCCACTCGCATAAATAAAATATACAATAAAAGGAAAAGTCTAAACAGAATATACAGCAAACAAAAGAAAATCAAGACAAACTTATGCTAGCAGCTAAAGCCGAAGAGAACTACAAATCTTTCTTTAGTTATGTTAGGAGATTAAGAAACAGCATGCAACAATACACAGAACTTGTACTAAAACTGTGCAACCCACTCAGACCTGATGGATATTGGCAATCATACTTCAAAACCTATCCATATTTTTTGCAGAATGTCAGGATTTCTGCCTCATATTTTTGGTCTGTTCCTCATAAAATTTATGTTTTTCTGCAAAATCACTGAGATGATCTGAGGAATGAAGTCAGTAAATAACTACATACATACAGTTTCAGACTACATAGCTTTCAGAAAATGTATGTTACACAAACCCTGTTATTCTAGCAAATGTCTAAGTTTAAAAGAACAATATTTAAAATGTGTCCCTATTTTGGGCTGTTGTTCCCCGCATTATGTCAGGCTTTGTCCAGATTTCTTGCGCTAACAGGTAGCTATGCTGACAATATACCAGCACATAAACTTAGTGCAAGTTTTACTCCTGAAATTACTATACAAAGTATTTAAGTACAGTAACTCTCAACCCTCATCATCACTAAGGAACTTGTGCTGAAAGTGCTGTCTGAGACCAAGAATACTTCCTCCATGGGACCAGATAATATACCAGGCTGTTTGGTAAACCATACAAAGCATGCACTGTTGGAACCTCTCCAAAAACTATTTAATCTGAGCCCAACTACAGGGTCAGTCCTGGAAGTGTGGTGCGCAGCACTGGTGATGCTGCCCCATAAGGGTGGCCCCAGTGCAGACCCTGCAAATTATAGCCTATCACTCTGATGAGCCTCATTTGCAAGACCATGGAACACATTATAACCAGACTGGATAAGTCTTGACATTAAACATTTCATCAGGCTAGATTCATAGCAATTTAATTTTGTAAAAGGTAGATCCTGTATAATGAATCTGTTAATCTTCTTAGAAAGGGTAACACAAGATGTTGCCCATGTCACTCTTCTCACACAGTTTACCTTAATTTAGGCAAGGTAACTGTAACCACCCCTCTATCCCCCATGCCAGGTTCCTCAGTAGACTAAATGTGTTACAAATAGATCCCTTTTGTGGTAAGATGGCAACATGTTGTCTAAAGGATCAAACTGGTGTGAGAGGCAGGGGCAACGTCAGAGAACATTAAGGTAACTAGTGGTGGTTCTTAGGCCCCAGCACTGGGACCACTTCTATTCACAATTTACTTCTCTAACCTACAGACTAAAAAATAAAGACCTCTGGCTAACAAAGTTTGTGGATAACTACAAATTAAGAATCATTGTCAACTCTTTCTCTGATACAGAAGTCCTCTAGCAAGAACTGACATGTATAAATACTTGGTCTAGCAAGACTGAGGTTAACTTAAATTAAATACCAAAAATGCAACCATGTCACATTTGGTAGACAACCCCTTTGGTAGACAATACCCTACTTCAAAATGAAAATGCAGTTAGAGACCTAGAAATCTGGGTTGATAATTCCCTCTCCTTTGAACACCGTGTAGTGACAGCTGTCAAGAAGTCCTTCTACTTGGAGCAACTAATTGTCAACAGAAGTCATCTAGATCTAAAAACGTTTCTGCCTCATTATATTCAGCTCTGATCAGGGCAATTATTGAATATAATGCCCCCTTAGAGATGTACTTCATCAAACCTGAAAGGTTCCTAGTAAAGAGATCTTGAGCGTAAAACCCCTAAGCTATCAGAAAAGACTAGAAGAGCTGTCCCTCCTCTCTGTATCTTGTAGGGTCCTCAGAGAAAATGTATTACCTTGCCTTCTGTGCAATCATGGACCGAGTGTTCCAGGATCTCTTGTACCTTCACAAGTCAAACAATCCCACAAATACCAGAACCAGGGACCTAAACGTGCTTTAACAGATCAATAAAACAAGGTGAAGAGAAAGATTTATTAGTCAGCGGCTTGCCCCCCTCTGGAATAGACTCTTCCTTCAAACAGAAACTGGATAACTGGGTAGTTATTCTTAAATTCACCATTGGCTTGACTGACCTGGCCATCCTTGACAAAGAAGGTACAAGTCTAGAGTAGGAACTGGCAAGGCATAATGGTCACAAGACTCAGTTTGCCTTGAATTGTTTGTGATCCTAGGAAGTATAGGCAGAAATGTGTAGCCTCTCTACACTTCATAGCAGCAATAACACCGACTTCCGAAAACCTTTAAATATGAAGGGGGTCATGGCTGGCATTAATATCGTGTGAGGCAGTAAGCATATATACAGTCCCAATTAACTCAAATGACTGGTTGGTTAAGTGACCTGATCAAAGTCACAAGACAGGCAAATGAAGGGTGAGGGAATCAAACCATGTACAATGTGAGCTAGCGTGTTAACAGCTCACAGCCTTAATCCTCTGCACCAACTACTGTTGCAGTGACTGTGGGATAAAAAAACTGGAAGCAGAACCTACAATCGCAGTCAAGCCCCTGTGCCAGCTTATACAAAAACACTTCTTCAAATGCCATGCATATACTGTCCCCACAATGGACATTATGTAAGAGGGTTCATAATGTGTGGAGGAATGCACACTGTCCCGTGTGAAGGACACAGCACTGTCAATGAGCCATGTCATGGCTGAGGACCTTCTCAGACTAGGGGTCATATTTAGTGCACACTTTCTCCATTACACTGGGGAGGTAGCGCTGATTCTTCCTGCAAAAGTTACCTCCCAGACCTGCAGAAATCTCTAGTCTGGATAACTTATGGCACTGCTCATACTCACGCAGTCTGCTGTGATCCAATAGCTATACAGCATAGATGGGCTAATCAGCAAGGGGATCAATGTCAGGATGGGCCCCTTGTAATAAGTATTAAGGGCATTGAAATGTTAAGATATATGCAACTTTCTCTCTGGTTTTGTACTGGAAATGGCTGATAACCAGGACCCCTAGTTTGTCCCAAAAATACTTCCCGTCACATTTTAAAAGGTTTGTATTAAAGTCTACACATAAGAATTCGATACAATTGAAGTTAAAGGCACACTGGCTTTACCTGTCCAAAAACATGGAGATAGTTACCGTGTGGGGGGAGGGGGATCAGTTGGTTCTTTTTAAAGTTCAAACATAAAGTTGCTACCAAGCTAAAGAAACACACAATATTAAAACAAAGCACACTCTACTCAGCATTAATACACATTGTTTCCCTTTTCTGACAAATATTTTTACAAAGTTGGATTGACCTCTACTTGCATCATATTCACAGTCTCCTCGCTTGTAAAATAAGTTTTATGGTCCATACTCTGCCTCCCAGACAAAAGTGAAGCAACCAGCAGCATCACCATTTCTGTCATATTATGAAAGTGTGGCCACTTTCTTTCAAATCATCAGAACTATGTCTGATAACACATTTACCCTGTTAACCCAATTTGAGCAGTTCTGTTTGCTGAGGAGGTTCCAAAATTATAAAATGTTGAACCAACAAACACTGCCTCCCGCGCTTTCAACCTTCACATGAACAATAGCAATGCCTGGCATGAGAGCACTTACACACGGATGAATGAAGCAACAGATGTCCATAGCAGTGCTGCTGCACCTCATATGAATGGAGCAGGACAGGGTTCATTTGCTTTAAGAGAATGTTGTTGTCAAAATCACTGACACACAAGGATGCAGTGTCACGCTGCTCTACATGATATAATCAGAAACACATCTTTATCATAAATTTCCATGATAACGTTGTACTTTGGTAACCCACCTTCTGAAGTTGAATCTTAAGGGAATTCCAAAGTTTGAAAATACATTTACAACTCCAGAACATATGAAAAAGATCAGCTGGTTGATTTTTACAATATGGACAAGTTGGGGAATTTTTAGAATTAAATTTATGCAGGGCAAGGCGTGTATAATATGCATTGTTCCAAATCATCAACTGGGTATATATTAATTTTTGAAGAGAAGTAGATCTGATGGTCAAGTCAATTGCTTTTAACATATTTCTTCTATCTGTCAGTAAAATTTTCTCTTCCCAATAGTTTGATAACAAAATTTTAACATGAAATTTAAATTCTTTAATTAATTGATTTGCTGTCGTGATATATTTAATATCCTGTTGGAGAGCTTGCCACAACAAAGAGCATATATTTACAGCCTCTTCTTCCGGTTTAAAATTTTTAAAATAACTTATAGTGAGTTCTCTAATTTGTCTCAGAATAACTAGATAATTTTTAGGTAAATTAAGTTCTTGTCTTATTTGGTTGGCCGAACTGTCAAGATATTTATATATATCAATCAAAGTTAGATTGGCTATTAATGGAAACTTTTTAAGATCAATTAGTTGATTATTCAATTTTAAATTCGGATTCTTATGAAAGGGTTGAAAAACCATCATATGTTGAACCAGATCTAATGATTGAAATAAGTTATGTAAAGAAATTATGTTTGTTTTGATGTGTTCAGTAATCCCATATAGTTTTAACGTATCCTTACCCAAAAAAAGTATTGCTTTAGGATTAATATTGAACTTTAGAATATATTTATAATTCAAAACTACTCAAGGTGGTGTCCATTTAGTATTATTTATATCATAATTGGCAATTCTTAAAATTCTATTGGAGTTTACAATTAAATAATACATTTCAAAATTAGGTAATTCCAGTCCTCCTCTATTTTTTGGGGTCATTAATTTCTATGATTCTGCATATTCCCCCGAAAGAGATCCCTAAATCACAAATTATTATATATATTAATATTTTTTTATTAATGAAGCTTTATATAGCTACAAATTGGTTAGACCCATCTAAAACTTCATGGCAAAACTTTAGAGTTCTAGCGACAAAACATATATTGGCTCATAAACTACTGTTAAACCCACATAATAAGAATGTTAACGATCCAAAAAATTGGGAACAGATTTTTAATATCATACTAGCAAAGTATTTTTAACTTGGAAATAAATAATTATTTATGTGTGGGGGGAGAATTTCGTAATCAACTGTCTATTACTTGCATTTACTCATTTTTTTTTATATTTAAATGTGTTACATGGAAGCATTCTTGTAAATATTGTATATAGGGTATGGTTATTAGTGATATTAGATAATGTTTTTTGTTTTGTGAATATATGTTATTTTTGTTCTTCATTGTGTATGAAAATAATATAATAATAAAGATTTATTATGGAAAAAAAAAAGAAACATCTTTATATGGTAGCACCCTGGATTACATCAGAGCCTCTCCACACAACTTTGCACTGTGATATGACCCTCGTTTATCAAAAAAAGTGCGTACCACCTATAAACCCACTGCATAAAATGTTCAATGTATAGCACACGGTCTCATTTTTAGTCACTGATGATGATCCCTGAACTGCAACTTCAATCAGTTTTATGAAATCAGGCAGAGACTTATTGTATCAGTAGAAAAGGGCCTTTTCTATAATGGGCTCTGCGCAAAGCTAGGTGCCATGTTTACTCTTACACAATATGTAATTTCATCTGTACTGACATGTGGGCTTCAACAACCACAACCACTATTTAAATATGACAAAAAAAGGAAACGTGAAATGTTGCATTTGTTTGGGATTGTAGAAGTTCCAGGTAGGCAGATTTTAATTGTATGTGCCAAATAATCCTGTCATTTGATTTGCTATCGGGTTTCCCCATCACATGGTGTAGAGTAGCATGCGTGCTTTTATACAAAATCAGTTTCCTAAGGTTTAACACTTAGCAAATATTATAATGGAAGTTTTCATGATTTTGGAAGAATATATAGATCTGTTGCAAGTTTTCTTTTAGTATCTTAAAAAAAACTAGCAGTTTTCATCTGCCTTAAATGCAGATGCATGCACTCTCTAGTTATTTTTCAAAGCAATTATGTTAAAGCGAACTTTTTGACAGTAATATTCAGAAACATTAACTAAACTAAACAATTCATCCAGTTCTTGAAGTTATTACAAAATGTTGTAACAGCTGGAACCACAAGCTTGGATCGTTTATGATATCAAAGAATTGTTCACATTGCTGTTGCAATATGTTCCTATTATATAATGTATCTAATATGATAATGGCATTATCAATATTACTGCATCAGCAGTTTCAAAGGTTACATTTGCTGTGGGCGGATGTGATTATCAGCAGATAACAGACTAATGTTAGTGTGAAGAAGTAATACCTTTTTGAAGTTTTGCATTAAGAATTGTGTTAACTATTTACTGCACAATCCTGTCTTCCTTTTAGTGAGGTACTTCACAGACAGACACAGATTATATGAGTAGAGAACTTCTTGTTCCATTTGTACCACTTCATGCTTCAGTCACTCCACTCTCACAACTAGCACCCTAACAAAATATTAACATCCGAGTTACACAAAGAAACTGGCATAAAACTTGCCAGATCTTCTGTGTTCCCTTTTCCCTTGACAGGCACTATAAATTATACATTTCCACTTACTCTGAGACATGAAAAACACAGCTCCATTGCAGAGTTAAACAAACTCCTTAAACATCTGTAAACTGTACCCTCACCATGTTATAAAACTCTTTTGGAAACTCATTAGCCTGTCTTCACTACCACTACTACCTTACTCACTTCCATACTATCATCCTGTCCTTCCCATCTATCCCATGTGTTCCCACCATGTTATCTTGCTCTACATTCTCCCTTTCCTTGTGTAGCAACCTATAAATACCCATAAACACCATCCTAATGTCTCCTACCTTAAAAACTATAACCTCCATTTAAAATTGCTGTTCGTCTGCCTCCTTCCTCCGATCCTTCGGCCTGCAGTTTAGCAATTTGATGTTAGCATCCTCCTTTGCTTTCCTTCTAACCTCCCTTTCATCCCAACTCCACATCTGTGTTACACTGCTAGTAGCCTCATCCTTCCATCCTGTCTTTTTGTTCCCCTCTGAAAACATAGCAGTTCCCATTCCATCCACCCCATCTTCAAAATACCTTTCCTTCTTGTAAATTTACATTTGGACCATCACTCTATCTCGTTGAGAAACTTTCAACTCGGCCCACTAAATCATCTGATTTACGAGCTAATCAAATTATCCCTGAAAATCTCCTCCAGCAATCCTTTCAAACACTTCGCCATATCATGTCCTTTCAATATCCATGGGTACCAGATCCATCTCTTCCTTTCCATGTATCCCTGTCCTTGCACAAGACCAAACTAACTAATGGAAATATGAAGCACACTTTATGGCTAGTGTTATCTCTTATCATCTCTAGCATCTCTGTACAAACAATAATCTAGCCAACCTCTCTGCCCATTTGCTTTTGCTTCTATAACACATATATTCCTCTCCCCCCAAACTCTTCTTCCATATATCAACCAATTTCAACCACTCCATCACTTGTAGACTTTTCTCTGATATTCTCTATTAAAATCTATTGTATTATAGTCTGTATTTAAATTTTCATCTACAACCAGACAGAAATCTCCTCTGACTATTATCCCAGCTGTTTGTCCAAGATGTAAACTTGCAGTCAGCTCTAACATACTACTGGCCCCAGTGGCTGCTAATTTATTGGACCATCTTTTACTAAATTGCTGTTTTGGTTAAAATGTTGTCAGTTTGGCAGTTACAATGTACTGCAAAACTTTGTAAACTTCATTATAAGCTCTCCATTTTTTTCTTTTGTTTGTAAAAATTAGCTTAGATGTATCCTCTGTGATCTGGACTGCAAAAGGAGCTTAGGGTCAGTGGAATTCACCCACCTATCAAAACAAGACAGACTAAATAACACAGCTTAGAGAAAATAAACACTGCAGATTTTTATAGGGGACATGCAATTGTGCTAACTACACAGATGCATGGTTAGCATTGTTCTTTTAAGATACAAACATGTTTTGTTACCAGTCTGTAAAAGAGAAACCTGCAGCTGGAATTTATAGTCATGCTGCTCAGAAGCATATGCTTGTTCGATTCAGACAGGGGAGAGTTTTGCTTCTCCAGTTTGATGTTCACAGGTTCATAGGTAGGTACTAGGCTATTTGACCAAGGGCATTTGTAAGCCTAGCCAGAATGTGTTGGCTTTTGCCACCCCCTTAGATTAGTTCCCCGTGCCCCTGTCCAGCAGAACCATTAGTTCCCTGTGCCACTGTCCAGCAGAGCCACTGCAGTGATCCCCGGGGTAAATTTTCCATTTCCCATTCACCCGACAAGGTTTCTCTTGAAACGTATTAGTGAGGGGCTCTGCCTGATTATATATATATATATATAATATATATATATATATATATATATATATATATATATATATATATATATATATATATATATATATATATATATTGGAATCCTGTTCCAAAGCATGGGGAGTCTCTGGGACAGGAATCTATCCCTCCAGCATGTCCTATTTATCGTTGTGGTGAGGTTTATATCTCTAGAGCGTGCGGCTCTCTGGGATTTGTTTTTTTTAGGTGGAGCATGTCCATTAATTCTGGGTTGGACATGGCCTTGTATGTCAGGCAGAGATCACCTCTGAGTAAGCGGTATGCAACTAAGTACAGCTTGAGTTTCTTGAGTCGGGCTGCATAGGACATCTGTTTGAGGCCAGTAATCCTCTTGGTGAGGTACTTTTGTGGTCTTTCCTGCTGTTGCAGGTGTCTTGTAAGGTACATCCCAAATGGGGCGTTGTATTCTATGATGGGTCTAATGAGTGATGAATAGAGAGGCACAATAACCTCTTTTGTTCTAGATGTGAACCCTTTTGTGATTAGGTGGGCCACATAGAAGGATTTTCTAACCACCTTGGCAATATGATTATCAAAGGAGAGATTACTATCTACTTGGGTCCCCAGATCTCTTATTACATTTTCTGTATTTAGGGGACTACCAACTATGTGGTAGTTTGTGGGTACTTTGTTTTTTCCAAAGGGGATGACTATGCACTTTTTGGCATTTAGTTTGAGACCATGATTTTGACACCAAATATCCGTCTCAGTGAGACCCTTCTGGATGGTGTCTGTATCAGCAGGGGGATCAATTATGGTCCCTAGTTTGTAGTAGTCTGTGAACTTGGTCAGCCATAGTCCTCCTATGCTTGCCTGTACCTCTGAGAAGTATTTACCGAACAGGAGGGGTCCTAGGACTGAGCCCTGGGGGATGCCACTTGTAACCAGTTTAGAGTCGGACATAAAGCCTGCAACTCTCACCATGTGGGTTCTATCCATGAGCCAGTTGACAACCCATCTCATGACATAGGGGTTTATGTTCAAGCTGGTGATCTTGTCTATAATACTAGAATGGGGAATGGTGTCAAAAGCCATTGCGAGGTCTAGGTAGGCTGTGTGGACTTCCTTTCCATCGTCTAATGCCTTGGCAACTGTCTCAATGAAGTCCACCAGATTTAAGAGGCATTATCTGCCCTTAACAAAGCCAAACTGTGTAGGGTCCAAGGTTTGGAGGTTCCCACTGTCTCTGTTAATGAGTTCCATGATGAGGTGCTCCATAGCCTTGCAGACCAGGCTGGTCAGGCTTATAGGGTGATAGTTCCTGGGGTCCGTTGTGGCTCCACCTTTGTGGAGCGGGATAACTGTTGCTGTGTGCCATTTTGTGGGTATGTAGCCTGTAGAGAGGCTGAGTTTGAACAGTGTGTTTAGGTGAGGGGTTAGTTCATTTTGGAGCTTTTGTTAGACACAGCCTGAGACACCATCTGGTCCCATTGAAACTGTGTTTTTGGCTTTGGATAGGGCTGTTTTAACCTGTGTGTCAGCGATTGATGGGGCCCTACATTCTTCTGGTATGGTTATCAGCCCTTTAGAGGGTGAGAGGGGGTTGAAGTTTGCACTAAACTTGTTTGCCAGAATGTTGGCAATATCAGTCGGTTCAGTGTATTTTGTGCCATTTTGTACTAACTCATAGCAGATCTAAGAGTTTCCACTTAGGTTCTTGACATAGCTAAAGAATGCTTTGTGGTTATGTTTGGAGTCATTGGCATTTTTTTTTTCGAAACTAGCCTTGGATGATTTAATGAGGGATCATAGTTTCTTGCTGATACTGATCAGGGATGTCTTTCCATCTTGGGATTTTACTCTTTCCTGTACTAGTTTCCTCCTTCTGTTGTATAGCTTGTTTATGGCAGGGGTCCACCAAACTGGTTTCCTTTTCTTGGAGGAGTGATTCTTGGTTTTACTTGGGATAGCATGG
The DNA here is from genome assembly GCF_019279795.1 of Protopterus annectens. NCBI lineage: Eukaryota > Metazoa > Chordata > Ceratodontiformes > Protopteridae > Protopterus > Protopterus annectens. The sequence continues at coordinate 465,351,604 of NC_056749.1, forward strand.
TCCATGCATTCCTGCAGATGCTCATAGAGTGCCTTTGTAAAGGTTTCAGCAGCTTGGACAGCATTGTCCTTTAGCATGGGGGTTGTGAACATGTCCACCTTGGTCTTAAGTAACATCTCCTCTGCTGTGTACAGAGAGAGCACTTGGGAAGGACATCTCTCTATAGTATCTTAATCTGCTCTATTTCCTCCCTCTCCACAAAAAAAAAAATTGCACTTTATCTGCTTTACTGCATTTGTGTTTCTTCCTACTTTATTTTGCGTTTGCCTCTTCTTAAAAGTACTCAGTTGAATGAATTCTGCTGCCTTTATTACTGCTTGTTAGTAGCCTGATTAACTTGTAACTGTTATTCTAAGCACTTGGTCTTCAAACCAGTTGTTTTACATTAAGAAGGTTTGTGGTCTGCACTGTTGTGACAGGACAGGTAGTGTACATCCTTCTAAGTTGGGAACTGCTGATTGAAGGCTCAGTGTCTGTTATTCTAAAAGTGTATTCGTTCTGGGTTATGCACTTGGGCTTCAGGCCAGTTATTCTTTATTAAGAAGGTTTGTGGTCTGTTCTCTTGTGGGAGGAGAGGCTAGATTCTGCCCTTCTGCGCTGGGAATTTCTGGTTAAAGGCTTATTGAGCATGCTTACTTGAACTGTTTCTTTCTGAAATCGGTACACCTCGTTTGCTGTAGCATAGACTAGATTCAGGCCTGCTGGATCTAGCTTTGTTTGCATAATTTGTGCACTGATCCAGGCCATCTTTTTTGGAGAAGGTTTCTTTGTACCCTAGTGGCAGGAGTGTGCAGTTAGAGCTTGTCTGATTGAAGATTGCTGGAACAGGGCTCAGTTTTGTGCTTTTTAACTGGTTAATTGGGTAAAGTGTTGTTTTGATTGTATCTGCTCTATTTTCTGAAAAAAAAAATATACTTGTTTCCCACCTTTCTGAACTAGTGTAGTCCACTTTTCAGGTCACTGCTGAATCTAGGGCTGTGTTACAAGTTTCTGTGTTACCCATACCTTACTTGGATAGAAGGAAGTTTCTCTGTTCACCTGTGAGAGAGGGGAGCTTTGAGCAGCCTATCTATCCCTGGAGGAGTGGTTTCAGCCCAAAAGTTAGTAGTTCATTGGCCATTTTGGGCTAATTTCTCTCTCTTTCACTTCCCTGCTATAAAAACCGCATTTGTGCAGTTTTTGTGCTTGTATTCCACTCAGCAACTGCCTTCCAGGTGTTCTGCAGAGTCTACAGCAGCGGAGAGACAAGAGAGAGACTTTGGAGTGATTAAGTATAATTTTTATGCTTTTCTTGCTGTCTTAAACTAATTCCGCCTAAAACGCCAGTTGTTTAGTGTTTCTGTGATTTAAAAAGTTTGTTATTGCTACATATTGTACTTGTTTGCTGCCTGCACTTGAATTAAGTTGTTTTTGTGTTTAATCTGTTTAACTGCTGTTGGCTACACACTAAAGTGCGATAGCCTTTTCTGTGCATTTAAAGTGTTGTTTTGATTGTATCTGCTCATTTTCTGAGAAAAAAAAACAAAAAATATACTTGTTTCCTGCCTTTCTGAACTAGTATAGTCCAGTTTTCAGGTTATTGCTGAATCCAGGGCTGTGTTACAAGTTTCTGTGTTGCCCATACCTTACTTGGATAGAAGGAAGTTCTCTGTTGACCTGTGAGAGAGAGGGGCTTTGAGCAGCCTATCTGTCCCTGAAGGAATGGTTTCAGCCCAGAAGTTAGTAGTTTATTGGCCATTTTGGGCTACTTTTGATTGTATCTGCTCTATTTTCTGAAAAAAAAAATACTTGTTTCCTACATTTCTGAACTAGTATAGTCCAGTTTTCAGGTTATTGCTGAATCCAGGGCTATGTTACAAGTTTCTGTGTTGCCCATACCTTACTTGGATTGAAGGAAGTTTCTCTGTTCACCTGTGAGAGAGAGGAGCTTTGAGTGGCCTATATGTCCCTGGAGGAGTGGTTTCAGCCCAGAAGTTAGTAGTTTATTGGCCATTTTGGGCTAATTTCTATCTCTTTCTCTTCCTTGCTATAAAAACCGCATTTGTGTGGTTTTACTCGCCGGGCAGTGCCTGTTTGCTAGAGTTAAACTATTTTTAGCTCCACAAAGTCTACTTTTCAATTTTTCCCTTGGAACTAGACAAGCCTTCAACTTTAGCCCTCAAACCATTCATTTCACAGTCAAGCACTTGCTTAAAACTCATAGCAAGCACTAATTAACCCTAGCACTAGACCCCCCCCTATACTATCCAGGAGGACAAGGCTCTCTCTTCATCTCCAGCAACCAATCAGAAAAACAGCTTACTCTACCTATTCAGACATGTCCAAAGGGCAGTTTCCTGTGTACTCTCCAGTCCAATTGGTGAATCTGGGCATTCTGAGGCAATGTTACAACTGCCTCATGTACACAGACAACCCTCTCCTCCTACCACCAAACACTAATATATGTGAGAGATGCAATTATACAGCCAAACTGAAGGCAAAGCTCTCTCAACCCAAGACTGGAACTGACAGTCAAGAGGAGAAGGGTAATACTTGCAACACACCACCAGTCTCACATAGACCTAATAAACCAACAACGCCAAATAACACAGGAATACATGAAAACATACTCGGAGGCTCTAAATAGAAATCTGCAAAAGCAATAGAGACCTCCAAAGCAGACATCCAAGCAACCTCCACACCCATCACCAACCATGAAACACATAATTCACATAATCAGTGTGCTACGCAATCACAGCCCTTAAGGCAAAATAACATACCCAACACACTAGTAATAGGTGACTCTATAGTCAGGCACACTGATGTCCCACTAAATAGGCTGGACAAGGAGAAGGTTACAGTTAGCTGCCTGTCAGGAGCCAGGATCTGCCACATAACACAAGCACTCAGGTCACTCCAGAACAAGTACAAATATGACTCTGTCATTGTCTATGTTGGTGTGAATGACCTGAGACATACCTCCCTGGACTACATGAAAAGAGACATGGAAGAGCTCTCTGATCATGAAGCCCAGGCTGGTATGACCATGACCCTGAGTAGCATCCTGCCCTCACCAAGAATGATGCCACAGTATAAAGAAAAAATGATCAATTTCAACTGGCTAAATTTCTGGTGTCATTCAAAGGGGATCCAGTATCTGTCCACCTGGGATGACATGCTTGACAAGCCACATTGCTTCACAAGAGATGGCTTGCACCTGTCACCCTTAGGCTTTCGAATACTGGCCAAGGCTCTTGCCACCCCATAGTGTCTTTTTTAGGCAAGGCTCAAAAGACAAACCCACCACCATAAATAGCACAAGTAACCAAAAATTGAGGGTAATGCTAGTCAATGCCATAAGTCTAAACCTCAAAATGCACGCACTTAAGGCACTCCTCAGTATGGAGAACATTGACATCTGTGCAGTAACAGAAACCTGGTTTAAGGCTCCTGAGAGCACCCCAGCACTACTAGGCTATAACTCATACCATACCTTTCAGCCACAGAACCAGGACCGAAACACAAAAGGCGGGGGTTTATCCATATTCATCAAGGATACCCACACCTCCAGGTTAGTGGTGCAGCACAATGCATCCGAGATCATCCATGTGCAACTAACAATGGGCAAAAACTGCAATCCAAATTGTAGCTTGCTACAGATCACCCACCATGACCCAGGACCCCCATTCCACATTTCTGCAGACACTGGGAAATATGAAGGTCCTACCAAACACCCTAATACTGGGTGATTTCAATTACCCAAACATAAACTGTGAGAACTACTCAAGTAGTGTGCTAGCAGTGCTCAACGCTTCCTAGAATTTATAAACTCGAATGCCCTAGATCAACTAGTCAACACCCCCACCAGAGGGAACAACATATTGGACCTGGTCATCACCAACATGGGCGACCGGTGTTCCACACCGGAGGTGAACCCCTCACTGGTTAGATCAGACCATAGACTAATCACTCTGGATATCCACATTCCGCCCCCACCCCCAATCAAGGAAACCACCGTGAAAAACTTTTCAAAAGCAAACTTCACAGTCATGCACAAAATGCATGCCTCTGGATTATTAAAATGCAATTTGCATTACTATGGCTCATTCATGTGAGTAGTTTGGGCAACTGCTCAGCTGAGTTTTGTTATCTATTTTTCAGAAGTCCAGGCGAAAATAGATGGCCTATGGCTTTCCAAGTTTGCTGATGACTGCAAACTGAGTGCAATCATCAAATCCCCCAAATATGTCAACATACTACAAAATATGCTTACACATACAGATGATTTATGTCAAAGCCACAGACAAACTAAACAAACAAGCAAAACAAAAAAAAGCATTAGCATCCCATTCAGCAATGGAGAACCCAAGGCTAATTACAACATTAATAATATCCCCCTAAGTTCAAAACCAGTGGTGAGAGATTTAGGAATGCAAGTTGATGGCAGCCTTAATTTTGATCATCAGATGTCCACAGTAGTAAGGAAGGCCTTCTGCATTGCACACCTCATAAGCAAGGGTATAACATCCATAGCTGAGGAGGTTATAACTCCCCTATACTCATCTCATTATCAGACCAGTCAGAGTGCAATGCTCCCTTCTGTATGTACCTCATCAGACATGTGCAGCAACTGGAGAGACCTCAGACATTTCTCAACAAGAAAATTCAGGGCCTACAACACATGACCTACACAGACCGACTGAAAGCCCTATCACTTTACTCAGTATCGTATAGACTGCTTAAAGGTGACTTGTGCCTGGCCTACATAGCAGTCTCAGACCCTGCCTTAATGAAGCTGCTGCACATCCACAAATCCATTGGGAAAAGATTCATTCACTCTAGGGATCTTAACCTAGCCTCCAATATTAACAAGACATGCTGGAGACACAGATCTGTCTCCCAGAGGTTGCCACTACTCTGGAACAAACTTCCAATTCATGTAAAACAGAGCTCCTCAATAACCCTATTTAAGAGTAACCTCGATAATTGGACGGGAAACCATAAATTTACACTAGGACTTTCACCCATATCCATCTTAGACAGGAGCAGCCAGTGCTGATCATAGATTTGCATGCAAACAGACTAAATATCTTGGACCATAAGGGAACAAGGGTATAACATAGCTAGGCTTGTAGGGGCCTTAGAGCCAATAGTCTAGTAACCTCCTATGATCCTATGAGTGCCCTACAAACTGTGCAAATAATTAGTGAAGGTACCTACAACATGACAGAGGCCCACTTGCCCTGCTACCCAGATACACAGACAAAGGTGTAGACTTAACATAGGCACTCAGACACTAACACAAAGACGCACACAAATATATACACATCTAAGACAAGCATACTCTGCATCCATGATCACAGTCACAAAATACTTCACACAGCAGGTAAATGCATACAGACAGACATACACACACTCACAATAAGCATTCAAGCATATACAGCACAGTAACCAGTCATACACTGCCACATATATACAGTGCATGCTCTACTCTGAAATACTTACATGGATCTGCAATCTAAGCAAGGCAAAACGGCTCTGCTTTATCCTGCCAAGATTCTCAGAATGAAATGCATAGAGGCACTCAACTAAATTGTCATGTCTACTCATACATTTTTCTGTGCTGCTGTGCACAATCTTGCATACAATAAGAAACAATAAATTGCAGTAACATGCAGGAATCTTTGCAGTGTAATGCACTGGGATACCCAAGGGCCTACTTATTATAGGCCACATCCACAAACCAATGCATTTACCTGTAGCCTTGAAAATCCTCACTGTGCAATAATATGCAAAACCACAAGCTCATTTTTTTCATATTATGTGGGGTGCAAATTCCAGGGCATGTTTCTTGAATATATGTATTTTTATATATAATTTACTGGGGAAATACAGGATGATTTTTCCTATTATTTCATACAGAACTTTCATCTTGTTTCTGGTAAGTATTACAACATTTTTAGCTCACAATAAAAAAAATCTCATACAAGATTGTTCACATAGGGCCAGATTCACGATGGCTTGCACAGAGTCTACGAGTAGAGTAAGACTCCATGCAGCCATCATGTCCTACGAGCGATCCAGGAACAGCTTGTAGGGGCGTGTAAGAGAGCTCCTAAAACGTCTCCTACAAGGACAGGACTGGGATATGCAAATTACCTCACTTGCAGCCGAAAGGCATGCAAATGAGGTAAATTTGCGATCCAGGAAGCACAAACCTGTCTGAGTAGGAGACGTGTTAGCTGCAGAAATGTACTCAGTTGACAACTGAGTACCATTCTGCAAATAGCACAATGGAGCCTTGTCAGCTCCAAATAAAGGTTGCATATGGTTGAGGAAGTATGCCAATGGCCAAATATACAGCCATTGGAAAGTTTCCCAGATGCAAAATTAAAATAAAAATAATTTTTTTCGGCGATTTCCGATGTTTAAGCGTAGCGCAGCACTACGCAAATGGGGTGCGCTATAAAAATCATAAAATAAGACAATAAAAGCCACAAACGTGGAATTTATGAAAATTGTTAAATGACAATGTAAGGGAATAGCAGGCTGAAGACAACATGGCCACCGAGTAGGGGTTGCTAAGGGGAGAAGCCCAGTCTAAGACATGTAACCAAGCATTAGTAGGCAATCCTATGTAAATGAGTGTTAGGATAGTGAATCACACTTTTACATAGCAAATGAGCACAGTCAGTGGAGTGTAGGAGTAGGATATGGGGAGGAACAGAGTAGGAGATAGGTGACATCACAAGGGGGTATGTATGAAAGTAGTGAAGCTCATTGGAGCACAGTGGCATGTATTAGCTATCAGTTAGTCATCATGGAAAGAGGTGTGTCAACAGGTAGGCCAGGGAAAGCCAAGAAATGGAAGGTGTATACTGTGGATAACACCAAAGTTTCTTGCTGAGCGGGTATGCGCGTGTGTGCGCGCCTGTAAACTCGAGTAAGACAGAGTGCACATGTGGAAGCATGAGTGCACGCGTTTAAGCTGGAGTAAGCATGTATAAGGCTGTTGGAAGACCTGTAAGCGTGTTTGCGCTGGTGTGTGCACGTTTTAACCCGAATAAGCAAGTTTTAGTCCGTCTAAGCATTTGTGCGTGTGTGTGAGCTGCTGTGAGTGTGTTTCCGCTTGTATGTGCGTCACTCCCCCCGAGGAAACAGAAAGGAAAAAGGAAGCACAACAAATAGTAGGAAGCTACCAGGGAATACTAGTAGAGCTAGCAGGTGCAAACAATCAGAATCAGGCAATTACACAGGCAGAACACTAGCCCAGCCCAGCACTTAAAACTCTGCAAACAACAGTGCAGTTTGTTTCTCTCAAGAGACACTGCAACTCTGCTACTAGAAGTGAAAACTGAAAAAGCTACACTCAGACAAAAAATGCTAGGGGCTGCCATTGCTGTTATAAGGTGACATATGCAACATGCTGAGGGTGGTGACAATGCAAATGCTGCCGGACAACCCACAGTGAGGAGACAGAGAAGAGTGTACAGGCCCAGGGTCACCTACCAGGGGTTACATGAGCTGGAGATAGTGGAGCGCTATAGAGTGGACAGAGACCTCCTGCAGCAAATTGTTGAGCTGTGCAGGCCACGCCTCACACACAGAACCAACAGAGAGAAACCCATCCCAGTGGAAACCAAGGTATGTATTGGCCTAAGAATACTAGCAACAGGTACATTTCGGAGACCAACTGGTGATATGATGGGGATATCACAGGCATCAGCATCCAGGATACTGCACCAGTTCCTGGATGCCATGTCAGCACATGTTGGTGATCATGTATATTTCCCCAATTACCGTGAGGTATTGGCCAGCAATATGCGTCTCTTCCAGCAAATAACAGAATACCCTGAGGTAGTGGGTGCAATAGACTGCACGCATATATGCATCAAAGCACCAGCCAGTGAGTGGGGTAGAGCCTACATTAACCGCAAGGGCTTCCCCTCCATCAACTGCCAGGTTGTGTGTGATGCCCAGGGCATAATAATGAATGTGTGTGCTGGCTGCCCTGGAAGTTACCATGATTCCCATATCTGGCATCTGACGCAGCTGTACTAGACATTTGCCAATGGGGACATCCCACATGGTCACTTAGTGGGGGATATTGGCTATGCACTGGAGCCGTGGCTGATGACACCCACCAGAAACGCACAAACACCTGAACAGGAACACCATAATGAGGCACACGCACAAACACGAAATGTAATCGAGCCTGTGTTTGGGATGCTCAAGTCACGGTTCCGGTGCCTGGACACATCTGGTGGAGACTTGCAATACTCACCAACTATATGTACACAAATTGTCATGGTATGTGCTATGCTACATAATATGATTCTGCGAAAACAGCTGCAGCAGGACCAGCATAGGCCTGGGCCAAACAGCCCCCCACCAGTGCCAAGGCCATCACAGGCAGAGCGTGACTCGGAGGAGGAACAACCTGAGCCTGCCCCAGTAGGCAGAAGAAGGCGTGCACAGTATGCCTTGGCCTTGGCAAAGAGGCAACACATAGCACATACACTGGCACAGTAGGAACCCTGGAAATGATACCTCTCTCTGACTCACACATATAGTAAAAGGGATGTCTAACTTGACACTACCTGTTTCCAAACATGTATAGGGAGTGCAGTATGTGCATCTGACATAGGCAGCCCTGCAGCACCACCTGAGGCATGATTGCCATGTGTTAAGCAATGTAAGGTAGTGCTAAACAGCATTTACCACCATGTAGTGTATGCAAACTTGATGACCTTGAGTATCATCCTACGCTCACCAAACATGAGGCCACAATATGAAGACAAGATGATCAATTACAACAATTGGCTTAAGTATTGATGTCAGTGAAAGGGGATACAATGCCTGTCAGCCTGGGATGACATGCTCGACAAGACATGATGCTTCGCTAGGGATGGATTTCACCAATCACCTGTGGCTTTTTGGATATTGCCAAAGGCTCTTGTCACCCCCATAGTGCCTTTTTTAGGTAAGGCTCAAAACACAAACCCACCTCCATAGGTATCACAAGGGATAAGAAACTATAAGTAATGCTACTCAATGCCAGAAGTCTAAACTGCAAGATGCATGCACTCCAAACTCTCCTCAGCATGGAGAATGTTGATATCTGTGCAGTAACAGAAACCTGGCTCAAGGATCCCAAGAGCACCCTAGCATTAACAGGTTATACCTCATACCATGCATTACATATGCAAAACATGGAACAAACTACAAAAGGAGGGTGAGTATCAATATTTTTCAAAGATACCCACACCCCCAGGTTGGTGGCACAGCATGAAGCATCGGAGACTATCCATGTGCAGCTAACAGTGGCTAAAACCGCCTTCGAGTTCATAGCCTGCTACAGACCACCCTCCTAAACCCAGGAACCACACTTGGCCGACTGGAGAACACATGAAAATATGAAGGTCTCCCCAAACACCATTATATTGGGTGACTTCAACTACCCAAACATAGACTGGGAGCATTACCCTAAGCCCCAACACCCTAGCCCAAAGGTTCCCAGAATTTATAAACCTAAATGCTATGGAACAACTTGCTACCACTCCCACAACAGGGGAAAACATACTGGACCTGATCATCACCAACATGGGGACTCTATGCCCAAGACCAGAAGTGTATCCCTCACTGGTAAGATCAGACCAGAGAGTAATCTCACTGGATATTCACATCCCGATCCCAGCCCATGGCCAGAAAAACACAGTGAAAATTATTCACTAAAGCAAATGTCACACTCCTCAAAACTGAGGTGGAATCCTTCACAGCCCCTGTGCCTGTGGAAAATATGGCCCAGACCTCATAACCCTTTATAAACGCATTCTATGAACACCTTCAGGAATGCATGGATCATGCAATCCCAAATAAAACCAAGACCCAATCCTCCAAAGCCAGGCATCCTGTCCGGTGGACCCCAGCCATAAACAAACCATACAATACAAGGAGGAAGCTACTATATGATAGATCAAAATCCCAAAAAGGGAAGGCATCTCTGATCAGTATTATTGAAAAACTACGGCCACACATATAATCGTCTAAGACCATCTTTGAGGTAAAATTGTACAGAATACCAAGGATAATCACAAGGCATTCTTTACTTATGGTAGGAACCTGTGTGGGAATCCCCAGATATGCTCAGAAGCAGTCCAAAATGACAAACAATATACCAACCCACAGACATTGCCAACATCTGAGCTGACAGGTTCAGTGCAACCCCCCCCCCCACCAAAAGGGCAAATATCTATCCCAGCAGAGTGCTGGCCCCCTGACATCGCAAATGCTCAGGTAACAGCCAGCCTCTCCAAAGCAAAGCACACAGCATCAATGGGACCAGACGGTGTCCTGGGCTGTGTCCAACATGAACCCCAAGAAGAATTGAACACAAACATAAAACCACTGTTCAATCTCAGCCTTACCACAGGATATGTACCCAAAGACCAGTGTACAGCAACAGTGGTCCCTCTCCACAAAGGTGGTGCCTCAATGGATACTGTAAACTATCGCCCCAGAAGCCTGACTAGCTTGGTCTGCAAAGTTATGGAAAGGATCATCATGGACCTCAGAAATAAACATATTGGGGACCTACAGACACTGAATCCTACCCAGTTTGGCTTTGTTAAGGGCAGATCCTGCCTCTTAAACCTGATTGAGTAATTTGAAACAGTCACCAAGGCCAATGACGAGGGGAAGGTGGTCCACACAGCCTACCTGGACCTCACAAAAGCCTTCCATACAGTACCCCACTTGGTCATCATAGATAAGATCACCAGCTTCAATATAAACCGCTATGTCACTAGATGGGTTGCAAACTGGCTCAAGGACAGAACCCACATGGTCAGAAATGCTGGAGCCATGTCAGACCGCAAACCAGCTGGAAGTGGCATCCCACAAGGCTCAGTCCTGGGACCTCCCTTGTTTGGTATATATTTCTCAGAGGTACAGGCCAACACAGAATGACTGTTGGTGAACAGGTTTGCAGATGACTGCAAACTGGGCACCATAATCGACCCTCCAGCTGACACAAGCATCCTACAAAAAGGCCTCATAGAAACAGACAACTGGTGCCAGAGCCATGTCCTCAAGCTAAACGCAAAACAGTGTATAGTCCTCCCCTTTGTCAAAAACGAAGTGCCCACAAATTATCACATAGTTGGTAACCCATTAAGTATGGAAGAAGTGATAAGGGACCTGGAGACCCAAGCTGATAGCAATCTCTCATTCAATAACCACGTGGCCAAAGTGTTTAGAAAAACATTTCATATAGCCCACCTAATCATGAAAGTATTCACATCTACATCAGGGGAGGTCATCGTGCCTTTTAACTCATCCCTCATCAGGCCCATAATTGAGTACAATGCCCCTTGTGGGATGTACCTTATCAGACACCTTCAGCAGCTGGAAAGACCACAAAAGTACCTCACCAGGAGGATCAAAGGGCTCAAACACATGCCATTCGCTGCCCGGTTAAAGAAACTGCAGCTCCACTCAGTGGCATACCGCCTGCCCAGAGGCAATCTGTGTCTGATGTATAAAGCCATGTCCAACCTGGAATCAATGGACATGCTGCCCCTTGGAAAATCATAATCCCATCAAGCTACGCGCTCAAGAGACCTGAACCTCAGGACTGAAATAAATAGGACATGCTGGAGTGACAGATTCATAACCCAGAGGCTCCCCTCACTCTTGAGTAAACCCCCACTCCAGGTTAGCTAGAGTCCCTCATTGACTCTCTTCAAGAGGAATCTTGATGAGTGGATGGGCGATTGTAGGTTTACCCTGGGTATCACTTCTATGTCACTGTTAGACAGAGGCACAGTATACTAACCTTGAAAAATGTCATGGCAAACTCCACTTAAAATGTGTGTTGAAAGCCAAACACACTCTGGCTAGGATTATAAATGCCCTAGGCCAGATAGCCTAGTATGAACCTATGAACAGAATCACACACACCAACTAGTACAACTGTGGTCAATGTGGAGTAATGTTTGGCAATGTCCACCCAAGTTGGTGAATACACAGCAATGTCGGACAAGCCTGGTTTAAGTAGGCCATAGCTGAACAAAATGCAACATGCTCATAGTCGCCCAACTGGCCCTTAACCAGTCTGGTCTGCTCAGTATGAACATTTAAAGCAGTGATGGGACTCAAACCCATGATACTGTGCACCATAGTGAAAGTACTGAACAACTACACCATGACAGTATTGCAGTGTTCAGCCAGTATGAAAGAATGTTGCCAAGTCTTTGCAAACTATCACATGGAAACCCTGCAGGCACAGTATAATCCCTGTTGAGTTATGACACAAAGGAGTCTGGCAGTAAGAACACAACATGACTTCCAACACACACAGTATAAATGTCAATATTGGTCATGTTCACACACAACCCGAAATGTAGTGGACTCCAGATCACAACATCTGGAAAGGTCACACTGGGCATGCTCACACACTTGGATAAATGAGACATATGTCAGGCAACAAACCATGGAAAGCCTGAACTGGGCATGCTCACACACTCAGGCCATGTCTGAGTATAGCAGTCAGTCACACATATCTGGCAGTTGTATGTGTTAAGCCAGGAACCTCCCATGATCCAGCAATCCACCCTGTGCACACAGTTAAATGACAACAGACACATATATTAATATACTGGAACCCTGTCATGATCAAACATGTTACGCAGATACACAAGTTGTTCATAGAAACTGGGAAAGCTACGGCAATAAAGACCTGCAAACAGTAGCAGCAACAAATATTGTGCATCCCGAACATAAACATAGGTGCAGAGGTCAATACTAGGCTGTCTGCCCTAGGGAATTCATAAGCCTAGGCAGAGTGCATTTGGCATCCACCTCCCCAGTAAAGTAGCCTACTGTGCCTCTGTAAAGTAGGTCACAGAAGGCACCCTTTAAGGCTAGTTTGCTGTGCCTCTGTCAAGCAGGGACATAGTGGAGATCCCAGGGGTGAATTTGCAATTTCCCATCCATGCGGCTGTATTTCGCTGGAAGAGGGTTGGCGAGGGGCTATGTCTAACTTTAACTGGGATTCAATTCCAGAGTGAGGGGCGCCTCTGGGTAATGAATCTGTCCCTGTAGCATGTCCTATTTATTTTTCTGCTGAAGTTTAAGTCCCTGGAGTGTGTAGCTCTAAGGGTCTTGGATGTTATGAGGTGGAGCATGTCCATTACTTCTGGGTTTGAAATGGCTGCATACGTCAGGCATAGATCACCTCTGAGTAGGTGTTAAGCAACTGAATAGAGCTGGAGATCCTTTAGTTGAGCTGCATAGGACATCTGTGTGTAGCCCATGATCCTCTTGGGGAGGTACTGTTGTGTTCACTGTAGTTTCTGCAGGTGTTGAGTAAGGTACACCCCAAAAGGGGCATTGCAGTCAAACATGGCCTGATGAGTGACTAGTAGAGGGCCACAATGACCTCCCATGATCTACATGCAAACACCCATGTGATAAGGAGGGCTATATAAAGGTCTTTGCAATGACTTTGCCAATGTGATTAGCAAAGGAGAGGTTATGATCTATGTGGGTTTGTGGGACATTGCTCTGTTATGTAGTAGCTTCCACTTCTATTGTACAGCTTATATATGGCTGGGGTCAACCAGACAGGTCTCCTGTTTTGGAGGAGTCATGGTTTTATTTGGGATAGCATGATCAATGCATACCTGCAGGTGCTCATACAATGCATTTGTAAAGGATTCTGCAGATTGGGCTGTATTACCCTCCAGCACTGGGCCCTTGAAGTATTCCACCCCAGTCTTCACAAGTGCAAAGTCTGCTTTTGAGAAATTTTTTACAGTGGTTTCCTTGGCTGGGGGTGGGAACGGGATATGGATGTCCAGGGAAAGTCTGATCTTAACAATGACGGTTCTACCTCTGGTGTGGAACATAGAGTCCCCATGTTGGTGATGATCAGGTCCAATATGTATTCCCCTTTGTGGGTGTGGTGACTGGTTGTGCCATAGCACATGGATTCACAAATTGTAGTGGCTGTAGGGTGATGTTGTTGAGGGCCTGAGTAGTATCCCCAGTCAATATTTGTGTACCTGAAGTCAACCACTATAATGGTGTGTGTGAAGACCTGCATATCCTACACTGTTCCCAGGAAAGCCAAGTGTGGTTACTGGGTATGGGGGTGGTCTGAACTACACACCAAACCAAAAGGCAGTTTTGCACAATGGTAGTTGTATATGTATGGCCTGTCATGCTTAGTGCAGTGGTACCAACCCAGAGGTGTGTGTATCTGTGATGTATATGGATACACCCCCTACTTGTGTTGTGTGTTACAAGTCTTGTGGTCATGAAGCATGCTATAGAACATAACCTGGCAGTGCCAGTGTGCATATGTGACCCTGAACTAGGCGTCTGCTAATGCACTGATATTGGTATCCCCCATACTGAGGGATAGTTAAAGATGTACATTCTTCTTTGGAAAGACTGATTATGTCAGCACCCTATAAATACAGCAGGAGAAGGGAAATCATCCAGTAATGCAAATAGCGCATTGTGCTAATGCGTCTCTCTCAAGTATCATAACATAGTTAGGTAGGGGTTTGAATCCTACAAATGCCATGTGTGCGTTTGTCACACAGTTTGTCAATGTGTTGTGTGCTTTGCTTTTATTATTGTATGACATATTATAACAGTAATTTCAATGCACACATCAGGTATGTGTGTGCCACATACAGATATGTACCTGTGACCTTTAATAGTTCCTATGTGTGAAGCCTGCCCCATATGAATACAGTTGTTACCTTTGCCAGCATGTGCCGCAGCTTACCAGACATTAGGCCATACATGTATGTTGGTGACAATGCAGGCTACTGCAGTGATCTGTGTCCTAGGCCAACTATGTGACACACACCCATGAAAGCTTTGATAGATTAATGTGGGTGAGGGTTCATGCCTGGAGTATATGTCAGACATGTTAAAACACAGCAAAGTCTGTGAGTGATGGACACCCAGTGTAGGTGTATGGCAACTGTTGCCGATATGCATACAGGCACCTTCTTGCTTAGGTGATACACTGAGGGACTGCAGAATACCTTTGGAAATGTGAATATCACAGGATAGACAAGATAACACTTGTCCACATGTACACACCATTACCCGTTCTACATGATGGGTGCTACCACCTACATGGTACTGTTGGAATACTATGTTAACTACATGCCAATGACAATGCTACAGTTGTGTTACAGCAATACAGCATGGCTTGGACAACAGATACCTGTTGTCCAAGCCATGCTGTATTGCTGTAACGCAACTGTAGCATGGCTTGGACAACAGATACCTGTTGTCCAAGCCATGCTACAGTTGCGTTACAGCAATACAGCATGGCTTGGACAACAGGTATCTGTCTGTATGATACCCTTGTGGTGGTTAGGTATGTCATGTGTAGAATGCATTGTAGGCCACTGTATGCATTTGCAGTCGTGGATGGACATATCCGTAGTGTGTTGGCATGTACGTGAGACTGCTATATGCCAAAGAGTATTGTTCCCAGGGATGTGTGGGGCTCAGTAAGAATGGCTACTGGTATAGTGTAGTACTGCAGAGATATCCCTGACACCAGGTTCCTACATCTGTGTATCAGTTGAGGAGACACCATGTAATGACCACTGAATGTCAGGCTATGTAAGCTGTGTATACTACCAGAATGCACACCATTGACATTTGGAAACCATATCACCCACAGCATACTGTCAAACCATGACATGTTCCATGCTAACCATGTTCACAAATGTACACCTGCAACTCAGTGCTGCAAACATCACACATGTACTGTCCAGACCCCAACACATGCAGGCACAAGTACACACAACAGCCATGTGGCACATGTGCAGACAGTACACTTTGGGAATTAACACTGGTGTATACAAAACTGCAATGACAAACATAGGTAATGCATCATGCATGCTCGAATATACCCACAACAATATCATTACACTGTACTGTTAACAACATGATAATATTACTACAGTGCTATGTAGCCACCCTGTGCATCAGCACCATGCTACCCTGTTCCTGCATCATTGTTACAGATGGCAGGATGTGGCACGTTTCATCATATGCACAGGGTGTGTACTTGGTTTGCCAGAGTCTGCCATTGACACATCCAATTGACATGTATGTGTGTGTGTGTGTGTTAGTGAGGGACAACAGTACAACATGGGGCAATGTGTGTGTGTATGCGTTAGCCCTAGGTGTTAGCATTATGTGTGTGTGTATGCATGGACACAGTTCCACCACTTGGCTGCCATATATGGGTGTTTGTGGACAGCCACAGACTGTACCTGCCAGGTCATAAAGATCACTGTCTCTGGCCACGGACATGGCACCTGTGCCTGGCAGGGGTGCTACAGACAGTATCAGGTACTAAGCCAGACTGGGTACTGTCATCAGAAGCAGTGGGTTGTTGACTGGACACATGTCCCTGCTGGGACTGTCCAGAGCCACGTGCACGTGGTCTTCTCGGACGGTCTAATGACAGCACAGACCCAGCATTGCTGGGGCTGGTACTGGCACTATGGGAGCGGCTGCGGGTTTGTTGTCGTCCGTGACGACTGCCAGCTGATAATGTTGCTGGCATACATCCACATCGACACCTCAACCATCCTGCACTGTCCTGGCTCCTGGACATGTAGTTGTGGAAGAGATCTAATGTGTCCCCCCAACGTCTATCAATGACCTTGCTGATGTTATGGATGGCAGATGCAATGTCATGCATAGTGTCATTCATAGCGGTGCAATGTGCTCTAAGCTCCCTCAGACCCTGTCTGGTGTACCGTTCCATACGTGCCTGTGCCTGCATTACAGCCCGGAACATAGCTGAGGTTGAAAGACCTCTGTGGGCACATCTGACAGGGTCAGTATGACCACGGATGCTCCCACGAGAACCCCTGGACATCTGCCTGTGTGGTACCATGTCAGGAATCTGGCCATGGCTGCTGTGAGGGGATGCATGTGCCAATGATACCACACTACCCTGGTCAATGCCCACTGTATGCTGTCCCTCAGCTAAGGACATTGGTGACAATGGATGTATCGGCAGGATGACTGTGCGCATTGATGGGGTTGACTGCTGTATAGTGTCAATTGGCTGACCAATGACAGACCCTGTTACACCTCCCTGTGCCATTACACATGTATCATCATAATCACTATCCCCAGCAGTGGCTTCAGGTTCCCTGCTGCACTCCACCAGAGCAACATCAGAACCTGTGAGAGGAAGATAGGAAACACAGTTTACAAATGTGTACATGATATTAGCACACAGGCGCACATGCACACATGCACACAGGCGCACATGCACACAGGCACGCAAGCACACAGGCACACTCCTCAGTACAGCAGATACAAACACAGACACACCTGCAATCCAACACATACACAATACTGTTTTAGGGTGGGTGACAGTATCACAAGGAAAAACATCACTGCACATGTGTCAGCATGCATATTATGTGTTGCACAGGAACATGCAGTGCAAGTGTAGACAGCCCTTGTTAATAACAGTATACATGTACTTGATGCTTGTGTGTAGTTGTTCAGTGATTGTCTCCACCCTGAGACACAATGTGTACAAGGACATAACAATGTTGTGCAAGTGTTACAAGCTGTGGGTGCATATATTTGCTCACACACACAACACATGACGGTGCTACGCAATGACTGCAATGTGTACTTTTGTGGTCGGCGGAACTGGATGTGGTGTAGTAACGTGAGCCATGATCAACATGCTTCTTGTGGTCAGTCAACAATAATAATGTGTGCCAGACAGGCAGCTAGCATGCTGTACCTGACGTGCAGTAACATGACTACATCCACAGTTACACAGCCACTTGTTACATGGGTTTGTAAGGTGGCCAATAGTGAGCATTGCCTAACATGAATGTATTATTTGTTCAAGACTGTTGCACAAAGACATGATAGGCCTCTACCCCTCAGGTATATTATGTGTGCTGCGTAGATGATAAGTGGGATACTGAAGGGTGGCCATACAGCAGGCGTCATAATTGGACATGTGTAGCAGGCTAAGGTGTAGTGTGTATGCCAAACATGTGTGTGTTGTATACATGTGTATCAGGTATGCCTATACAATGTCCAGTACTGTGTTGCCACACATGTGTGTCATGTTCTGTGTATTGCATATGAGTGAGGCAGCTATTGAGAATAATGGGATATGCATAGTCTCACAGCAAACATGCACAGCATGCATTATGCGTAGGTGTGTTACATGTGCACAGACTACACCTCCATATGACATGCACATGTCATTAGCAATAGTATTGTTATTACACACTCACCAGCATGGATTGGCTGCCTTGCTGTCACTCCAGAGGGACCTGCAAAAATATGAGAGTGATTGCCAGTGGCCACAACTGTGCCATTGATACTGTGAGTATGATAAAGTACAGTAGTACAACAGGTGGCTTTCACAGGTGTACAGTTTATGCTCAGAATATCAATCTTGCAGAAGAATAGGCAGGTTAACAGCTACACAAACAGTACACATCTCATACACGCATAAACTACCAGTACAGAGAACAGTCAACTATAGATATGGCATGTTACCTGCACGCTCCATTTCAACATGCTGGGTGGCTCCGGCCTCCATGATAACACATGTTTGTGGAAGTTGCTGTTGTTGGCCTGGAGCCACAACACTTAGGAGGTGCTCCTCCACACTGGTGAGGGGGGGTGGATAGGTACCCCACCGCCTGTGGCAAGCTGTTGTCTGTGGATATCAGAAGCACGCTGCCAGACATGTCTAATTAAATCACTGCAGTGATGGCGTACCTGCTCATATGTCCAGTTATGCATGCCTATGTCATTTACCTGACGGACAAGATCTTGCCACAGTGCAGCCCTCTCATGCTGGTTCTGGCTGGTCCTGGAAAACAGCACACAGTAATTCTGTACCAGTCTCTGGTGGATCTCCTGATCCTCTGCTGCTGTATAAGGTGGGTTTCGCTGATGCACCATCACCCTGGAAGGAAAAGAAAAATATGTGAGCAAGTCATGTGGCACACTTAATATTCTAATGTACTGATATCACTTAACTGACATATATAGCATCTGTCTGTCTATCAGGGGGATACACATGTTCGATACCACATATCAGTGCTCAGCCCACAACTGTCTGACAGTGCCTGCCACACTCCATACAACAAACTAGGATACACAAGTACTCGGCACACTTTGTGGGATACAATGCACAACCTCATACTGGGGGTATGTATCAAGCTAATAGATGAAGAATACTGTCATCCAATGCAATGAATGCAATGCACTTTGATGCCATACCCCTACCTGACATATGTGCACAGTTGTTACTATAGCCAGCGTTCTGCTGTCACAGAGTATACATGCTGCCAGGTACACACACATACCCTGTAACACACATGTGATTGTGGCCATGGTACAGGCATCATTACACGCACATTACACATACATACAACACATAAATGTATGACAACACAGATGAGCATTAACTGTGTACCTTATAGTACTGTGTGCCCCTACTTACAGATACCTATGCATGAGGTATGTAATCTGTGCAGACTACAGGAAACACACCGGACAGTGTTACCAGGGAATGTGAACATACACTATACTGTAGTGTTTAGGCCCACAACATCAGGTAGTACAACAGTTCATATGTGAGCTGGATTCAACAGCAGTACCACTTACTGAGCATACATGTATTGCTTCTGCCTACGATGGGACACCGCAGTCGTACACAGGGAAGTACGGCACAACAAATGCCAATCTACTATGTTTGCATCCCGATAACTGACACATCTTTCTCTGGCCTCACACCAAGGACACCAACTACCATGACAGACACAAACTCACACTAAGTTATCACACCTTTACAGACCTTGCACACAATCAGTGTCACACTCATTCAACGTCACATAGCTGGTATTGCACTGAGTACATGTGTGTGTGCATTGTGTCATAGGTAGGTACTATGCTATTGGCCCTGGGCCTAGGGCAGCCTAGCCATATGCTACCCTGCCCTTTGGGACACATGTAATGTGATTTTACTTGATCTTGTGAAACGGTTACACAGAGGTGACTCACAGGGCATATTACCTATCTCCATAAGATTCATCAGGGGTATGTATGACATCTACTAATAAGGAGCCTTGTTTGTTAATGCTGGGTGGTTTACTCCAGGGTATGGCATATTTGTGTATAGAAACCTGTACCTCCAGCATGTGCTGTTTAGTGCGGTGACAAGGATTAGGGCCCTAGGTCATGTAGGCTGGATGGATTGTGAGGTGTTGCCATGGTGGTTGGTCAACTGGTATGGGTGTGACATAACTGTGTATGTCCAGCAGTGGTAACCTCTGTGTAGGAAGTATGTAAGTCACTCTAGCTGTGGTTTTGAGAGTCAGTCTGCATAGGGAATGTGTTTGAGGGCATTATCAGTCTTTGTTAGGTATGTCTGTGGCCTTTCCAATTGCTGTAGTTCTCATGGGAGGTACATACTGCATAGGACATTGTGAGGTGTAGAGGGGTACACTGACTTACATTTCCCTAGCTGACACACCTTTTGTGATGACATGTACCATGTACAGGGATTACAAGACTAGTGTGCCACTGTAGATATCAAAGGGGAGGCTATTGTACACCTGTGTCCCATGTTCCCTTCTGACACCTCCAGTGGTAGGCGGGCAACCACCTATGTGGTAGTTAGTGGGTAACATGTTTTGGAATGGGGTATGGTACTGCAGTATCAACACTGGTGTTCAGTCCATGCCTTGGTCACCAGGCACCTGTTGCAGTACATCTGCCCTCATGTCCCCCTCTCTCACTCTCTCTTTATATATATATATATATATATATATATATATATATATATATATATATATATATATATATATATATATACATACACACATTTACATATAAATATATATATCAATATATACATATCTATATATGTAAATATATATATACATATCTACATATATGTATATATGTATATATATATATATATATATATATATATATATATATATATATATATACATATCTATAGACATTCATATCTATCTGTATATATGTATGTATCTACATATATATCTATATATGTATGTATCTATTATATCTATATGTATATACATATTCTATCTATATATCTCTATCTGTACATACCTCTCTATCTATGTACATATATATATGGATATGTAGATATATATATTGATATATAGATATATGTACATATATATATATATATATATATATATATATATATATATATATATATATATATATATATATATATATATATATATATACACACACACACACACACACACACACACACACACACACACACACACACACACACTTCTAAACATCCATTGCTGTACATATACATGCACATGTAGGCACATAGACTGCCCACCTTTCATGGTGGGAATATCACTTCTGAAACAGTTGTGAGACATACCATTCTGTAATTATATTGCACAGTGTTGTGCATAATGCATTATGCTGTCCTCAGGCCGTATAGCTGTAGCAGGCCTCACTGGCTCAGTCCCACAGAAGTTCACCACCACATGATACCTGCACTGCATGCTGTTTTCAATGCCACAAACTACAACCTACACTGATATGTGCACATAGCAACCTTCAACTACATATGTATGTCCAGCCTTCACTAACAGTTGCAGTATGTCCCTTGCCCTATGCATATACATACGGACTGCTAACACATATGGAGGGTTCACAGTATGTAGATTTAGTTTACATTACCTTTGTCTCTGACAGCATATTCTCTCTCTCTGTCTCTCTCTCTCTCCCCTTTTGTAGGTATCTGCACATGAGCATGTGATGGCCTCTACACCAATTGGTGGACAGTATTTGCATGCAGCCTGCTGTTGGTAATTGCAGTTCTCACTGTGATTTCAGGACACTGCTATAAAATGATAGGTTAGGTAGGCGTAGGCCTTTCAGTTTTGCAAGGTGGGGACCATGCTGGTTTGCTGTGGACACTGTTGTGTGTGTCAGAAGGTTGGTATATCTCTCATATCTAACACTGTGTTGTAGCCACTGAAATGCATGTTGTACTGAAACCTGACTGTTGCTTCTTCCAGTTCACTCTTCTCAGTGTGTATGTTAACTCACACCTGCTAATGCTAACACTGTTTACATGGGAGTATGTACTTACCTGTGGGATTTGAGGATTAACTGGCATACAACAGTAGTTCTTGCAATGTGTTGCTATGGCTTTTGTATTTTCCCTTTACATTCACTCATTGAATGCCTGATATTTGTCTTTACTGGAATGTGTTGCTATGGCTTTCCTATTTTCCATTTACATTCACTCCTTGTAATGCATGATATATTTCTTTCAGCACTAAGTTCTTATATGTTTGCTGTGGCTTGGTGGCACTTCATGCAGTCTGGTGAGCCCAAGGTCTGGGGTTTGACACTTAAAGGGGCATTTTATTTTGCGGCTGAGCAGATCTAGGGCCCTGTTATACAGAGTGAATAAGGCACTTTTAAACAGTTGTAAGCAGGAAGCAGGAAGTCAGTGGGGACACCAGCTAGGGATGTGCAGGCTGTGTGTAGGGAAGGTCCATAGCTAACTGCAATAGCTGTACATATGTTTGACATTTGCTGTGACATTTGAAACCTTCCACCCCTGAGAGAGGGGTGAGGACAACTAAGTATATTGTACTAACAATTATGAATATCAGGCACATGCAGTGCTTGTGAACTGCTATACTGTCATTAGTATGTTAGATGGCTACATCCTTTGATATTTCTGTGTTGTACTCCTACATAAGAGCATGCTTGTGGAAGTAATTCTACAGCTATTCACAGAGTATGTAACAGCAGACAGGCTGATATGCCTGTGTGTTTCCTGACACTTGCAGGCCTCAGATACTTTCAGGTATATATTTGACCAGCCTCAGGGAAAGGTACATATCAGTGGGATACACCCGTGATATATTTCAGATATTCTGCAGTTGTGACTGTGGGGTATTTTGAGCATATGTATTACTACACCATTTCTGACATGCAAGTAGTGTCTACTTTAACTTATTGACAGTTACCATTACGTGGGATTCCCCACCTTTCTGCCTACTGTTAGTACATTTCACAGGGAGTCAGTGGGGCACAGGTAACAGTAGTTTGCAAATCAGGGACATCCCTGTAAATCAGTCACAGTTGGGAGGTCTGGCCTCTTACCTATTCAAATATGGTGGTGTTTATCCTGCTCTGATACTGTGTGGGGTTTGTAAGGTGCTGCTGTAACATCATTACCTACTAGCATGGCTGCTTCTCTTCTCACACTAATGTAATGCAATTCCACAAGAATTGCCAGTAAAGATACACAGAACAAGCTTTGTGTAATGGCCTTCCTATTTTCCCTTTACATTCACTCCTTGTATTTCATGATATATTTCTTTCAGCACCAAATTCTTGTATATCTGCTGTGGCTCAGTGGTAATTCATGCAGACTAGTGTTTCCAAGGTCCAGGGTTCGAGACTGACAGGGGTATTTTATTTTGCTGATGAGCAGACTACAGGCCTTGTCATACAGAGTGACTAAGGCACTTTTAAGCAGATGTAAGCGGGTCTGCGCGAGTTTGCACGACACTTAGCTATGCTTATCTACGCTTAGCTAACCGCACACAAGCGCACACCCGCTGACTACTGCTAAAAAGTGCTTAGTCCCGCTAACACCCGTGCTAATTTCTTTTAAAGAAAAGAAAATGGGGAAATAGGAAAGTGGTGAAAAGGGGGCACAAAGAGGGAAAGACAGTAGGGAAACCAGCTCGGGATGTGCAGGATGGGTGTAGGGAAGGTCCATAGTAGCCCATTTCTTTATCAGCAACAGCTGTGCATATGTTTGAAATTTGTTGTGAAATTTGAAACCTTCCACCCCTGAGAGAGGGGTGAGGACAACAAAATATCTTGTACTGCCAATTAGAATTATCAGTTTACATGTCCAGCGGACATGTGTGCGAATTGGGTAGCTATGTATGGGGCGTAATTTTTTTGTGGGAACAGAGTGCCCTTTTTTATTTTTTTTTTCAGTTGAGAGTGGAATGTGAGGTACAGGAATTAGGTATATTTGGGGAGGTAGGTTGGGGAGGTTAACAGACAAGACAAACAAGACGCATACAGGGGTGGAGTATGACACATGTGGGGGGTAAACACAATTGACAGGGACGGATGTTTGGATATCACGAGCCCATGAGCCCACAGATGGCAACAGTGGAACTGAGATCCCCACCCATGGGCAGTTACCACTGCGCCTTCACAGCCCAGGCCGAGGCTGTGCTGGGGGCTGGAGAGGATGGGCAGGCACACCTGTGAGTTGCGCCACTCTCACCTCGAGCTGGCGTAGGGGATCAGACACAGAACGCCTGATCTCACTACACACCACAGACCGGACCCTATGGAGGGTGAGTGGAGGCTCTCCTCTGGCCACGCTTGCTGAGGGGGGACGAGCCCCATCCCCTGCAGTGCTTCCACCCAAAGGAGGAGGTCCCGGCCTGGGCACTGGTGCCAGGTGCACTGTCCAGCTGAGGTGGGAGAGGTGGGTCCGCTGGAACCCACCTTCCCTGTTGTCCTATGTTTAGCAGTATTTTATGGCATTTTGGGTTAGTTCATAGGTTCATAGGTTCATAGATTAGTACTAGGCTAATTGCCCTTGTGGGCCATTTTAAGCCTAGCCAATTATCCCTTGTGAGACTCAAATCCTGCACCTTGTGTTTGTAAGGCAAACACCTTAACCATTAGGCCATCCACCCACCCTGACAAACAACACCATTCAAAATTAGTTGTAACAGCATGCATCAGTATTTCCATTAACCAAACACCCATGAATTCCAAATACTGAGCAGCAAGCATAACACATGCATATTTAGAACAACAGTGCACATTCCAACAGCATGCAGGGTTGATTGGTGGCAACAGGCCATCAGGTTTGGATATGTGAACAGGGCACATGCATCAACGTACATGCAAATATGTATGAACCAAAAGGACAAATGTCCATGGGAATTCATTGTGAATACACATACCCAGTTTGGTGTGGAATGGCATAATTTGTGAAAATAGGGTAGGGTGGAGAAATATTACATTAACAACTTACACTACCTAAACATATACTGTACATTCCCAGTAGATGCAGATATATATCCCCTACATGTATTAGTACAGTTTCCTGTATGTAACCTTAGGAATGTTGGTGATGGGGATGTTACTGCTACATTAATATACATTCCATTTTTATTCATATATGTTCATATCTGGCTGTGTTCAGGTAGAGCATCCTGCTACATTTGATTTATATGGGTCTAGACAACTGTGGATGTTCAGCATTTCATACAACCATACTATCTCCATAATGCAAGGGTACAGCAACATATCCAAATTGTGGGACGACACAGTCCAGGTTCTGTACTTTAGTTAAGACATTTCACTCTTTGGTTGTGGCTGTCTCATTCATTTCATTATGTAGTGACTGCAGTATACCTTTATTCCAGACTTATTACAGCTTTCTTGGTAGCTTCAAACTGTCTTTCTCACACTCTCTCACTTATTTTATAGTTACATTTCAGAATGGTACTTAATTCTAGGCTTTATTAACATTTATTACTGGGTTACAACAATCCTTTCCAGCTGACTCACTTATTTCATATGGCAGAATTTACAAGGATGTATTCGACACTTGTCTATCCTTTGTTGATTGATTACCACTTATTTTCAGGCTGAAGCAGTTATCTGATATTACAATACAGGTGGAAACTCTATTTGAGACTTGTTTAATCTTTATTACTGGATTGCAATACACTCTTTTCCAGGCTGCATCACTAATCTTACAATACTAGCAGAATCTTTATTCTAGGCTTATTTCACCTTTATTACTGGGTTACAACACTGAACTCTTTTACAATCTGTCTCACTTATATTCTATAACAATACCAGCTAAATAATTACTAACCTGCCTGGTGGCGCAACCTCAGCAGCCTATCAGCATAGGCTCGCCAATTCACGGAACGAACACCTGCAGCTGTAATATAAATAAAGGAATATTGGAACATACCTCTCCATACTATAGGCTAGGATAGCATTTTTTCACCAGTCCTCAGAATGCCTGTGGCACTGTTGAGATCATGTGCCAACCGGTTCCACGCCTCTGCCTTATACGCTCCCCATTGAACCTGGCCCTGCATGAGTTGTGCTTCATGATCATGGACTAGGAGCCAAACCATATATTTTGACTCCTCAACACCCCACCTTTGTGCTCTAAAGCGATTTCCCTCTCCTGCACCTGCCATCCTGACTGCAAATGGGTAACACAATCAGTTATGGTGTGTATTCCCTCCTATGGGGCTTATATATGCCGGTTTTCCCGCACTTATCTGTGATTGGCCATTTTGGATATTTATCAGCTTAAAGCAAACCTGCTTTGTCATGGTTCTATTTTCATTCATTCCTATATATATGCTAATACTGTATTTCTCAGAACAACTGTCATTGCTTAGTGGTTCAGTACTTTGACTATGGTGCACAGTATCCTGGGTTCGACCCTTGGCATTGCTTTTTTATTTTACTACTGTCTAGACAGGCTAGGAGGTGTGTCTGTGTAAAGATGGCTTTGATACAGCTTGCCCAATGTTGCCCGCTGGTAAGCTGGTTGGCGTGCTGCGCAGCTCCGCGCAAACGGCTTACGCTGGGTAACGCGTTATTTAGCTATGAGCACTCATATTACGCTGGGTGAAGCACTGCTGAACTACGGGCACTCATATTAAGTTTATTAAAGTGCTGCTCACCTCCAGGCACTCATATGCAGCTTGTTAAAGCGCTGCTCACCTATGGGCACTCATATTCAGCTTGCTAAAGCGTTGCTCAGCTATGGGCAATTATAATCCTTTTTTTATAAATTATTCTGTCGGATTTCTTCACAACTACATGGCCCATTTCATTACATTTTACTTAAATTATAGTTTTATATATAACTGTCAGGGGATTGTTTCATACTTATTTAAATAAAAATGGTGAATGATGTTGTGGGGGCTCGAACCGTGACTACCTCCTCTTTGGCCAACGTTTCTACCGCTACGCTATTGCTACTTGGCTTAATTTGCATATGTAGATCTTATATGCTTTTCAATGTCTGCTAACTGTGGCTGAGCGAAGGGCATACCCGCGCAAACAAGCGCAAATGCGGGCAAACATTTTTGAAATTATAAAAAAAAAATGAAACTGCTATTTTTACGTTTTACACATTTTCAGTAGGGTTTAGTCTGTGGGGATGTGTGGTGTTGTGTTCCTTGACATTTCTAAGGACTCACTCGTGGGCATTTACTTTCAGGACTCTGACTCTTCTGGGGGCGTGTCCCTTTGCAGTACTTGGCATTCGGACACGCCCCCTGCTTTCCTACACAGACCGTGTTAGCCTAGGGTATGATTCAGCATGCCCTCATAAATATGCATGGCATGCTGTCATCATACCGTTCAACTGCAGCCTCCGAGTAAGACATATTAAGTCTTACACGGAGGTTTCGTGAATCCAGTCCATAATTTTTAATAAAACAATTATAATTTTTGCAGTGTAGAGGTATTTAATATTTAACAGTTGTTAAGCAATAATTTCAGTATGGTTTAGATGAACATTTAAAGTGCAAGAGTTTGTTAATGTAAACTGACATTTTAGCCAATATGGCAAACGAGATAAAAGAATGCTCTCTGATATACTGTAAAATAAAACATTCTGCATTCTTGAATAGACATTAGGGCATTAGTTTTCTTCCTCAAACAAAATGCAGCCAAAGCATACAACAGCTGAAAAGGACAGCCAGCAGCAAACACTTCAAGAGATATTTCCTTTGCAGTGACATGATGTTAGAGGGTATGGCATACCTCTCAACTGTCCCCGATTTGGTCTCATATTTTTTGCCTGTGCCTTGTAACATTTTTTATTCACAGTCAGTAATGCCAGATCTTTTTATTTTATTTTACATGTTTTCTGGGGTAGGACACTGAACACAACTGACCATCAGTAGGTTCTGCCCAGGTGAAATAATTCACAAAGAAGAAAAGTGCAACAGACAGGCAATAAACTGGATGCATCAAAAACAGAACAGAAAGTAGCAATGTATAACAAAAAGTGTACAAAAGCAATTCATATATAATAACCATTATGAGAGAAATGCACATTTTACAAGTTTACATGATAATATTTCAGGTTTACATCGTGGTAGAAATGCTGTGGGGTAAGGAAAGTCTGGGCAGGGAGGGTGGGAGAGGTGAGGTTAAGAGATGTAAGTAGTTGAAAGAGAGTAAGGCTGAAGGGTGAGACTTTTGCTCTCACTCTTGTTTTGCATGAGCATACATTTTTCTGAACAAAAAGGTTTGTTCTATTAACTTTTTAAGTGAACTGCAGTAATATTTAAAAATTGCCCCAGATTTTGATCCTCTCCCACCATTCTTTTTGGCTTTGTCCCCAATTCTTGAGCAAAGAAGGAGTTGAGAGAGGTTTACCCACAACAGAAAAATGACTTCATCTGTTCATATGAAAGTATTTGGCTAGCTGCCCTTGCAGGCCATCTTAAGCCTAGTCAGTTTCCCTTTTGGTACTTGAATTAACCAGTCATATTTGGTGTTAGATTAGCCTCACCCATCCTATGGTTGATAATTATATATTATTTTATTTATTTATTTATTTGCATTTGTTTAACCAGGATAGTCCATTGGGCCTGAAGAACCCGTTTTCAATGGAGTCCTGAGGGGAAAAGCTCCACATAAGATTACATGAAGATGAAGATATACATATGCATTACATGAGGTTAAACATTGTACAGATTATGTAATTAAACGTGTAGAGGGCTAAAAACACAGGGTATACAAGCAACAATATATTTATAATTTTTTTTTTTTTGAGGAGAGTTAGCTAGTATGCAGGTAGTCAAAGAATAAAGGTACCTGGAATTTTGAGTGATGAAGAGAAGAAGTAGTAGTGTAAAGAGTAGGTTCTGAGGGGAGAGAGCAGTATACCAGCAGCCCATGAAAATTGCTACCTGGGAATTAGAGCGAAAGAAGAGAAAGAATAGCAGAGTAAAGAGTAGGTTAAGAGGGGTGAGAGCAGGAGCACTCCCATGTGGAGGTTAGGTGGGAGTGGAGTGATTTTTTAAAGGATGGGAGGCTTGTAATGGTACGAATGGAGGGAGGAAGGGAGTTCCATAAGCGTGCTAGTGAGAAGGACAGGAGATTTTGTCCAGGAGGGTGGAGGGGTCTGTAAATTTCTATGAGGTTTTGATTGTTTGATCTTAGATGTCGTTGAGTGTGGTGCATTATAAAGGTAGAAGAGAGCGCGGGGCAGAGGGAAGGCTGGAAGATCAGTTTGTGAGCATAGGTGAGTTGGGTGTAGGAGAGGTAGTTTGGTAGTTCTAACCAGTTCAGTTTGTGGAGTGGTTCACAGTGGTGGGTTGATGATTTGTTACAAGTGGCAAATTTGGCAATTTTATTGTAGCAAGAGGATAGTTCGGTTTTGAGGGAAGATTGTAGATTAGTAAGAAGAGGTGCCCCATAGAGAAGGAAGGGTAAGAGAAATGTAGTAGCGAGAGTAATCTTAGTAGCTGGGCTGAGGAATCGGTTATGACGGTAGAGCCTGCCAAGTTTTTGGTGGGTTTTCTTTATGTTTTGTAGAAGATGGGAATTGTCATCAATTTGGACTCCTAATAGTTTGGGTTTTGATACAAGCTCAAGGGGGATGTTATTTTGGCTGGAGATGGAGAATGATTTATCATCAGTTTTAGTAGTTTTTGAAAGAGTAAATATCATAAGTTTGGTTTTAGCAGCATTAAGAGCTAGATGGTTGTCTTTCATCCACTTTTCAGTGGTGGAGAAGGCATCCTGGGTTAGCTTTAAAAGAGATGGGATGGATGAGGCAGCGCAGATGATTGTGGAATCATCTGCATATTGAATAATGTTAGCCTGAGGGATAGCGTGGAAGAAGTCATTAATGAAAATATTAAAGAGAAGGGGGCCCAGAATGGAACCTTGTGGGACACCTGTTGGGGTGTTCAGGAAGGAGGAGGTAGCTTTTTTCCACTTGACTGCTTGTTGTCTATTGGAGAGATAGCTGTTAAACCAGTTGAGTGAAGAGAGAGAAAGGTTTAGTAAGAAGTAGGTTATGGGAGATAGTATCAAAGGCCTTAGAGAGATCGAGTAGAATGGTAGATACAGTGAGTCCAGAATCTCTAGCTTTATTTACAGTTTCAAGGAAGGATAGGAGGGCAGTCATAGTACTATGATGGGGTCTGAATCCGTGTTGGGTAGGGGTTAATAGATTATTGTCCAAGAGATGGGGAAGGAGTTGAAGGTGGATACATTTCTCTAGGACTTTAGAAATGGGTGAGAGGATGGCTATGGGACGGAAGTTGGAGATGTTAGTATTATTTCCTCCTTTGTGTAGAGGGATGATGTAAGCTTTTTTCCAGGTTTCGGGAACTAAACCTTCTTGAACAGAGCGATTGATGAGGATACTGATAGGGAGGGCAATGGCATCGGCAGCTATACTGAGGTAGTATGAGGGAATGCTGTCAGGGGCATTGGTGCATGGTTTTAATTTCTGTAGGAGTTTTTTTATAGTAGAAGTTGGTGTAGGTTTAATCAAGAATGGAAGGAGTGCAGGAGGGGGTGAATGAGAGAAAGGAGTTGGAGGGGGAGATAGGTTGTTAGTAGAGGGGGTAGGAGGTGGATTATTATGTGTAAAGGAAGAAGTAAGTTTGGAAATAGAATCTATGAAGAAATAATTGAATTGGGTAGCAAGATCTATGTCTTGTGTAGCTGGGCTGGGGTTTTGGTTTTCTATAGTGCCAGGTTTTAATAGTGAGTTTATACCTCTCCAGAACTTTTGTGGGTTAGTTTTATGGTTGTTTTGAAGTTGGATAAAGTGGTTTTGGTGGTCTATTGAGATGAGTTTTTTTACTAAGTTACAAAGAGTTTTGTATTTATTGAGGTTAGATGTAGATTTGTTTTGCTTGTATTGAATCCATGTTTTACCTATGAGTTGCATGGTAATAAGCGTATTTTTTGTTAACCAGGGGGTGGCTTTCCTTTTTATTCTTTTGGTTATTAAGGGAGCATGATTATCTAAGATGTCTAGGAAGATAGTATTAAAGTGAGTTACTGCATTTTCAAGTGGTAGGTTTTTTAGGGAGTTCCAGTTAATAGATTTAAGGGTGCTGGAGAAAGCTTCAGGGTTAAAGTTTTTATGGCATCTTGTAGTTATGAGTAACTTGCAAGGGGGTTGAAAGACGTCTAGTGAAGATGGGAAGATGATCACTAAGGGGGTCAGGAAGGGTTCCACTATCAGGGTAGTTATGGGGATGGGAGACTAGAATCCAGTCTAAGATGTTGCCACTTGAGAAGTCTTTGGATGGCCTAGTTATTGAATTGATTAGTTGAGAATAGTTGTAAAGGTTGATGTTGAGGGGGTTTGTAGGAGACTGTATGGATGACCAATTAATGTTGGTATCTCCCATGATTATAGTTTCATTACAGATATTAGTTGAAAGCCAGGAGAGGATGTTTTCAAGTATTGGGATATTATCACCTGGAGGAATGTAGAGAGAGGCTATACATATAAATGTGTGTTTATTCAGCTGGAGATGAGCTAGTCTTAGTTATCCCTAGTGACAATAATTGGGTTCATAGCATAGATAATTTGAGGGGACCCATGAATGGGTTAAAGTATTTAGGAGCTGTCTCTGTCCATTAGTAGTACAGAGGGAAGTCCTGGGGTAAATTATTTGTTTCCCATCCATAGATCCAGGTTGCACTTGAATACGGACAGGGATACGTTTTGTTTTATATGGATGAGAAGTCTGTTCCAGAGCAGCAGTAACCTCTGTGAAATAAACTTGTCCCTCCAAATATTCTCTCAATGTTACAGAAGAGGTTTAGATCCTTGAACTGGAGTATTTCTGATGCCACTTGACTTGCTGATATACAGTAAATCCTTAACTACTGGCTCAGAGGATACCCTGTAAGCCAGATACAGGTCATCTCAGTAGTCTGTAGGATGCTAAGTATTGTGACAAGGCTTTGAGTTAGTCCATATAGAACATATTGTTTACTTCTGTTATATCACTGACTTTTTTTAAAACTAGTTCTCTCAGCCAAGCTGCATTTGGCCAGTCAGAGTTAAGTGCTTTACTGTTGCTTTTAGTTTTGCCAGATGAAAATTTGCAACACTGAAACAAGATTTCAGTAAATATGGGTATTTACAATATTTAACCTAACACTTATATAAGTACCTTTGAAAATATATGTATAATTATTTTAATATTTGAATAAAATATTTAATTGGAATGTTTGCAATGACTTTCTGGCATACCTTAGGAAGTTGTGGGTTTCACTCTATATGTATGAACAAAGCATGACCATTTATGAATGCATTTCACACTGAAGTGAATATTTTAGAACATTTGCACTTTAAAAGCCTTCATTTATATAACTGATTGTGACATTTATTTTACTTCAGCGGAGACAACCAGGACATTAAAGGCAGATGGAAAGAGCACTTCCAGCAGCTTCTGAATGAGGAAAATCCCACAGAAGCTGTAGTACCGCAAATACAGCCTATGATGAGAGAAGAGGAGGAACCCACCATTGAAGCAGTAAGAAGAGCACTAAGGAAAACGAAGTCAGGGGAAGCAGCAGGCTCAGATGAGGTCACTGCAGCTATGATAAAGATGCTGGCTGAGATAGGGGCAAATATGGCTCCTGAGTGTAGTCATAGCAGTGTGGAATGAAAGGCGTATCCAAGACAAATATGGCTCCTGAGGGTAGTCATAGCAGTGTGGAAAGAAAGGCGTATCCAAGACAAATATTGCTCCTGAGGGTAGTCATAGCAGTGTGGAAAGTAAGGCGTATCCAAGACAAATATGGCTCCTGAGGGTAGTCATAGCAGTGTGGAAAGAAAGGCGTATCCAAGACAAATATGGCTCCTGAGGGTAGTCATAGCAGTGTGGAAAGAAAGGCGTATCCAAGACAAATATGGCTCCTGAGGGTAGTCATAGCAGTGTGGAAAGAAAGGCGTATCCAAGACAAATATGGCTCCTGAGGGTAGTCATAGCAGTGTGGAAAGAAAGGCGTATCCAAGACAAATATGGCTCCTGAGGGTAGTCATAGCAGTGTGGAAAGAAAGGCGATCCAAGACAAATATGGCTCCTGAGGGTAGTCATAGCAGTGTGGAAAGAAAGGCGATCCAAGACAAATATGGCTCTTGAGGGTAGTCATAGCAGTGTGGAAAGAAAGGCGTATCCAAGACAAATATGGCTCCTGAGGGTAGTCATAGCAGTGTGGAAAGAAAGGCGTATCCAAGACAAATATGGCTCCTGAGGGTAGTCATAGCAGTGTGGAAAGAAAGGTGTATCCAAGACAAATATGGCTCCTGAGGGTAGTCATAGCAGTTTGGAAAGAAAGGCATATCCAAGACAAATATGGCTCCTGAGGGTAATCATAGCAGTGTGGAAAGAAAGGCGTATCCAAGACAACTAGAGAATAAGCACACTAGCGCCGATGTTGAAGAACAAAAGCGCCATACAACTCTGGGCAGTACAGAAGTATCAAACCCCTGTCACATTGCATGAAAGGCCTGGAGAGGGTGGCTGATAAAAGAACATGCCGAGTAGTAAAAAAGTAAAAAAAAAGGAGGTGAGCAGTTTGGATTCAGATGAGGTGCACCACAACTAACCCAATGTTTGCAGTGAGACAGATAGTTGAGAAGAAGCTTGAGAAGAGGAGAGAGTCCAACCAGGCATTCCTAGACTTGGAGAAAGCATATTGCAAGACCCCAAGAAAGTTGATTTGGACAATCCTGCAGTGGTTTGAAGTCTCAGAAGCATTGGTAGAATTAGTGCAAGCTATGTACAATGACCCAATGTCTCAAGTACAAACAGTGTTCTGTCACACAGAGGGATTCCTAGTGGGAGTGGGTGTGCACCAGGGTTCAGCTCTGAGCCCACTGCTGTTCATACTGGTGGTGGACTACATCAGCAAATAGGTCGGAGGGAACAGATCGACAAAGTTGCTGTATGTAGACAATGTGGCATTATAGGCAGACTCTGATCAACAACTTCAGCAAATGGTATGGGAATGGAATGCAACACTGAAGGCATATGGGATGAAAATGAGTACAGATAAGACAGCTGTAATGGCAGCAAATGGTGGAGTGTAGAAGAAGATGAGACCTGAGATAAAAGGCAAAATAGTGGAACAGATTAACAGCTTCAAGTATCCGGGAGGGGTGGTTGAGGAAAAGGGAAGTCTTAATGAAGAGGTCAAAGCAAAACTCAGGGGGGCTACAGCCAACTGGTACAGAATATCAGGTGTAGTGTATGACAGAAGAATGCCAAAGAAGCTAAAAATGAATGTGTACAGAACAGTAGTGCAACTGGTACTACTGTATTGTACAGAAACCTGGGAAGTAGGCAGAGTAGTTGAGGAAGCTAGAGGTGATGGAGATGAAGTGCCTGAAAAGGGTGATAGGATGCACACTGTGGAACAGACGAAGAAATGAGGACATAAGAACAGAAGTTAAAGTAGTTCCACTTACAGAAGAGATCAAAGAGAACAGATTATGGCAGTTCGGACACATGTGCAGAAAAGCAGAAGGCAATCTGGTGAAGAAGATTTGGGACAGACAGGAAGAAGGTAACAGGAAATGTGGATATCCAGCAAAGAGGTAGATGGATTATGTGAGAGGAGATCTGCAACAGTCAGGTATGAGTGTCAAAGAAGGCAGAAGAGTGGCAATGAATAAAGAGAGATGGTGACAGTTGACATGACACCTCAACGCCATGTAGAAAATGGGAAAGAGAGGGTTGTTGATGATGATGATGATAAATATCAGTCTGTGGGTGCAGATTTAAAATAATAGTACTATCATTGTGTTCCACAGCAGTTAATTCTGCATACAACAGACAAGTAACATATATTAGAAGAGACAGACAAATACTCAAATGGGAGTGGAATTCTCAGATTACCAGTTTAATTCATTATGATACTTTTAGGGTAATTCCTTTATATATTTATATTTGAAAGAGTCATTGTCTCCATAGCTGAAATCCAAGCACAGAACTATGGCATTTGTAATAAGTGAAAGTCAATCCTACCAACCTTTTTTTTCAAATTCTTCTATTTATAATCTTCTAATAGTAAACACAATCTAGCAGAATTTACCAGTTTCTGTTTTCTGTACAAAGTTATAAGC
Organism: Protopterus annectens; assembly: GCF_019279795.1. NCBI lineage: Eukaryota > Metazoa > Chordata > Ceratodontiformes > Protopteridae > Protopterus > Protopterus annectens. The sequence continues at coordinate 465,386,870 of NC_056749.1, forward strand.
CTATATTAGGTACCGGAGTAAAATGGAAATGTAAATAATCAGCTCATTGCCCACCCACCCCACCATTTAGACAGCATGCAAATGTAGGTTGTTGGGGCTACAAAGTAAATTGTCCTGGGGCTGCTTGGCTGCCTGGATGATGGATACACTATGATCATCTCTTGCACATTAGGGAGCCAATGGTAAGGGTCATAGCAAACAGCCAAATGGTTGGCAACCAAAAAAGGGGTCAAACCTACTGGCCGACTGGCTGACAAATTCAAATCCAACTTTACCCCTCGCTTCTCCTCAGGAAATAACATCAAATATAACTCGCCATGCTATAACTAAGGAACAAATTCTTAATGCTCTCTCTATGCATCAATGGGCCAGACAATATCCTAGGATGTCTTCTTAATAGCATGAAACATGACCTATCAGGCCCTCTGTTGACAAACTTAAGCGATTAGGTACACACCCTTATGTCACCCGGTGGATAGCCAGCTGGCTCACAGACAGGACCCAGGAAGTTAGAATTGGGGAGTCCACCTCTGCAAAGGCGCCAGTCACAAGCTGAGTCCAGTAGGGATTGGTCCTGGGACTGCTCCTTTTTAGCATTTATTTCTCTGAAGTCAAGGCTAATGTCAGTGTCCTCTGGCTTACTAAATATGCAGATAATTGCAAATTTGGAGCTGTCATTCAAATCACCCACTGACATAAATGTTCTCCAGGAAGATCTGACACAGATAAACAACTGGTGTCAGAGCCATGGACTAAAACTAAATGCCAAAAAATGCATAATAGTAGCCTTCAGGAAGTTATCCATCCCTGGTAACTATCATATTGACAACATACCACTAAGAGTTGGCCCAGTAGTCAGGGACTTGGGGACACGCATAGACAGTAATCTAACCTTTGACCATCATGTGTCTACGGTAGAGAGGAAATCATTCTATGCTGTGCAAATTCTAAACAACAGTATGACATTTAGGTCCAAGGAAGTCATTGTTCCACTGTACCTGGCATTCATCAGACATATCATTGAGTATAATGTCCCCTTTGGCATGTACCTAACCAAGGCATATCCAACAATCTGAAGTCCACAGAGATTCCTCACTAAAAGAATACAGAGCATAAGTGACATGTCCTATCTAGACTGCCTCAAGGCTGTATCCCTGTATTCTGTCTCCTACAGGCTGTTGACGGGAGATCTATGCCTGGTATACAAGGCATTGTCAGACCCCACTCTGATGGGCCTCTTGCATATCCGCAAAACAAACAGCACCAGAATTACCCATTCTAAAGACTTAAACCTTGCCTGTAATATAAATAGGACATGCTCTCGAGACAGGTATTTATCCCAGAGACTACCCATTCTCTGGAACAGGCTCCCCATCCATGTGAAGCAGAGTTTCTCCCTAATCAAATTCAAGTGTAACTTGGACAGTTGGATGGAGCGCATGAAACTCATCCCTGGTTTGGCACCTATGTCTGCAATGAACACAAGCAGCCTGTAAATGGTTCATCTCCTAGAATCCTGCTTGTAAATGTTTCACCTTTCAAGCCCCTGTTTACACTTATAAAGGATACCAGAACTTGTCACAAATTTGGGATTCATGTCTAGGCTTAAAAAGGCAGTTGTGGTCATTAGTCTAGTAAATGCCTATGAACCTAAACAAGCTCATGCTTTGTATTTCACTGAGCCTGCAATCCACAAGTAGAAGAACCATACTTTGCAACAACATTTCAATATATTATTATTATTTCCATTATAGCAAACAGCACAGTTCATGAGTTAATGGGGCATCTGTATTGGTGGCCTCTAATAAGGAACAGCTGCCCACCAATCTCAGTGTCCTCCTGTTTTCCTAAAGAAGGCTAACTTTGTCTGGAATGCTTGCATAATCCAATTTGAGCTAATACTCTGGTGGCTTGGTTTTATCACAAGGAACCAGGGGAACCCCCTACTACTACAGGGGAAGTTGGACTGCTGTACTGTTGGCATAAAGAATTTATACTTAAACTTACTATCACCGAGAGCTCAGCAAACCAGGTATATAGAACAGTCTTTCCTTTGATTGGCTTCTACAGTAAATTAAGTCTTGTAACCTCTTACTGAGTTTCTCCTGATAACTCTGGACACTGGAATTGCAAAAACAAGCACAATTTGTTAAATAATATGCAAGTACAACATGATGACTACACATAAAATCTCATAACCACTGCACTGGATTATGTCAGTTATGTCTTACAGCTAGATGTAAAGTTTAAACTAAGTGAAGAACTTTTGGGGAAAAAGAGAGCCTCCAGATGATGTCCCTGCACTAAAACAGATTCCCTAGTATAGCTGGTGGCAATAACAATAGGGAGGTGAGTGTGAAGTGTTCCAGAAAATGCTTTGCAGCACTAGTGTGGCTAGACTTATATAACATGCATGTTTTCCACTCAAGAGGGGAAATCAAATATTATGTTTTATATTCGTCCCAATTATTAGGCTAAAACTTGAGGTATGAAACAGCAGAAGCTCATACACAAGAGAGAAAAAACTATGATAATGTTTCCTGAAAGCCCACAGCCAGCAGAAGTGTATTAATAATCAATATTATCAAATGTGATCAGCAATATGCAATAGATATTGTGTGTAGAAAAAGACCGAGATTGCCACTGTCCATTGTAAACTGCCCCCCACAGTTGAATACAGTGAGAGTTCTTTGTCTTGTACTTGAAGCTATTACCTCCCTATTCTAGAGTGTGACTGACATAGGATGGATTCAGTTTTCTTCCTGGGGATCACAGTGACAATATGTGTGCTATTATTCATTCATTTATTTAGTTTAGCTGCTGGCTTTGGAAGCTTTGGAAGCTTAAATGACTTAAGGCAGTCATATAGTATATCTTCCTTTCAGTTCATGGTATTAGGTTTCCATGCTTTGGAGTCACAGAGCCAGCTGTGATATCTGCCAATTCTCCAATAGTGTTTTTTGTCTTTCCCACTACAGACTGAATTCTTTATGAACAAGTCAGTGTACTTCTTCCTCCAAACTTTCAGTTGGGTGGCCACACATAATGATCTCCTGCACCCTGAAATAAAAAGAGCTCCTATACCATGAAATAAAGAGTGACTCACCCTGTTATACTTAACATTTTCCCACAAGAACATTTTAAAATCAGTCATTGGCATCACTTACAGAAATCTCAGTAGTGTGACTCTAGGCATGACATCACCTGCCTAAAAGTATGGTATCCCCCAAAGACTTTTGAAATGACTTGTTCCATTTTAAGTAGAGACTGCATGAGCAATATTATGTACTGCATTCAATGGATAGCATTTATCACTTCTAAACTTTCCGTGCATAGAGTGTAATATCCGAAAAAATGCAGTAACGAGTGTGAGTGTATATCAGAAATGTCTTCTTGCCACTGTTTAAATTTAGATGTGTTTCTTTCCTGCGTATATCTTGTAGTAACTCTCTCACTATTGGTGATAACTAATGTTTGTGATGTATAATACTTAAGATTTGTTTAAACTATTGTATATAAATTTTAAAATTGCTTACTGCATACTTCCAAGGTCTTTTTGTAAAAATTCCTCAAAGCATGAGCGTTGAATGTTTTAGCAAATTAGCTTGCAGACTTCCATGAAAATCATACTTCAAAATAAGGGTTACAGTTAAAAAATAAATTGCAAATCCTTAAGTTAGACTTATTTATTATTTGATTATCAAGTTAATCCAATTCAGTATCACAGTGAGATCTGGAGGCTACCCTGACACTCTGGACAAAACGAATTCTGGATGAGATGACAGTCTATCTCGCAATATACATCCACACAAAACAGAAACCATGTCCACCAATGTGCAATTGGGATAATCATTACTTCATTTACTGTTTCTCCCTGATGCGGGAGGACAATGGGAGCAGCTCACACAGCTACAGAAGACATGCAGACATCACAAAGAAGGCATCATACCAAGAACCAAAGCAGAAAACTAGTGCAATGGAAACAGCTCACACAGATACGAAGACATGCAGACATCACAAAGAAGGCATCTTACCAAGAACCAAAGCAGAAAACTAGTGCAATGGAAACAGCTCACACAGATACAGAAGACATGCAGACATCACAAAGAAGGCATCATACCAAGAACCAAAGCAGAAAACTAGTGCAATGGAAACAGCTCACACAGATCAAGACATGCAGACATCACAAAGAAGGCATCTTACCAAGAACCAAAGCAGAAAACTAGTGCAATGGAAACAGCTCACACAGATACGAAGACATGCAGACATCACAAAGAAGGCATCTTACCAAGAACCAAAGCAGAAAACTAGTGCAATGGAAACAGCTCACACAGATACGAAGACATGCAGACATCACAAAGAAGGCATCTTACCAAGAACCAAAGCAGAAAACTAGTGCAATGGAAACAGCTCACACAGATACGAAGACATGCAGACATCACAAAGAAGGCATCTTACCAAGAACCAAAGCAGAAAACTAGTGCTGAGAAATAGAAAACTGCTGTACCGCTTTGCTGACCATCAAACAATATGGACTTTAACATATGGCAGTGTTAAATGCAGTTATGCAGGCTTCTTGGAAACTACCTTTTGTTCTTGGTGTCTAACTGCTGTGGTAGTATAGGAAGCTATTTCCTTTACGGAAAGTAACATTTTCATATGCACATATTTATCAAAAACAAGAAGATATTGCTTTCTATGATTAAATTCAAAACACATCTGTAACCTTATTAACAGTTATCCCATTCCTTTTCAGACCTCTAAACTGCCTTATTTTGGTAGAACATTTCTATTTTTAGGCTTGATTTATCCCAACTCATGGTATACCCCTGTTTTCACAAACTTGATTTACCCCTTCACACAATTTTCTGAATCTTCTTCATCATACATGTTTCTTTAAGCTGTCTAATACACAGAAAACCACACTATATGATCAACATACTAGTGACACCAACAATTTAACGAAAGAAAGCACATATCTTGACACCTCCTTTTTTCAGAAGCAGAAATAAATGACCTTGTGCGATAGAATTTTGCAGTATCACTATAGTTCATTAAACTCTACATTTACTTTCACTAATTCTTTGAAAATGTACTTATTTTTTCCATTATTTTTATCACTCTCCTGTTTTCTAAATAGGTGCTTCTGAGTAGGATCCCACATTTCTACTAGAAGTGTGAAGAGTTATATGCTATTTGGTATTCAGATTGTATGCTAATTAGAAGGCCAGATGTTTGGTTAGATGTCCCTGCTTTTCAAGAGGCTTTGGTCCTATTTTCACTGACTGCAGTAATAAAGGTTCTTAACAATAATAGTAATAATGCAATTTGCTGTTAGAAGTGATCCCAACACTTGCAATGTCAAGGTGCTTACTGTTTGTTACATTGTTACAGTTTAAGATTACTCCATACACTGCATCTCATAGTATACAAGGGTCCACAGGGTCCCAACTGAAAAATAGCATAATAGTACTTAAGTGTATGGAGCACAGAGATTATGCTTCAGATTTCAGGAAAAGGTGAACACTTTTTGAAGCAAAAACATTTTGTTAAACACCTTTCAGTGCTAGAAAGTTCTAGTCTCACACAAGAAAATTGCTGCAAACATCAGACAACAGCATCTGAAGTATTTTCAGAGCTTTAGAAACTGATATACACTTTGACGTCACAAAAACTGTCGGAGTGAATTATTTAACAGCTTTTAAAGCTCTTAGTTCATGGGCATTTCATTTATATTCATTGTATGGGTAGCCGACTACTGTTTGGCTGTGCTAAATGTTTCATATCATTCAAAGCTGTAAAACACTTTTTGTGTCCCTACATTTTTCCTATAACTCTAGCATATGGAGCACATAAGTTTGCATGCACTATAAAAAATTATAATTGGGTCTCTGTGGTCATAACTACTTATGTGTTCTTGACACGGATGAGAACATATATAAGTAGGGTGTATTCTCAACATGGATGTCAACATTTACCTTTCAAACTTCTCTTCACTCATAAGGGGGGATTTCTTGACATCTATATCTCAACACGTAATAAGCTGGTTATGATCATAGACCTGATTATAATCCTTTATGTTGTTTTGGAAGATATAAATACAGTGTGTAAATCCCCAAGACAATTGTCTTACTGTTTTATACAGCAACATAGGGGAAATGATAGTGAAAAAAAAAATCACCATTCTGATGTGTAAGTTCAGTAATGCTTTAGTCTTGGATGTTAGCCAAGAGCGCTCTTCTCAGCACCAATAATGTGCCCTGAATTGTCTCCTTCATATGGTGTTACATGCACTGGTAACATATTTAAGTATGACTGTAAATTCTTTTTTACTAGTATTCCTGATCCTACTACTACTGGAACTGTCTAGGTATTTTTCTTACACACTGATCCATTTCTGATTCAAATCCTAGTATTTTTAAGATTTTGCATTGCTTGGAAAGCAGGACGCTATGATCGCTAGCTGATCCTTACTGCTAATTTAGAACTGCTTCTTCTAGTGTACATTGTACAATATTACAATTCAGTTCACAATCCTGCAATACTGCATACATAGCAACACTCCTAAGATAGCATGTTAAATGCAAACTAGTATACAGAGAAACTAATTCTTTAAGTCCACATATCAGCAGTTGAAAACGTCTGTGATGTAGCTGTCAACAGCCTTGAGGTACGTGATGGCTGTTCTGATACGAATACATTCAGCCCAGCTGTCTTGAAATATTTTTTCACACATCATTTCCTTGATTTTTAAATATTAGAGAAATGATTGCTTTAGAAATGTATACTCTTCCCAATACAATCACTCCCACAAAGCAAAAGAATTGAGTGACAGCGAGGATCTGTTTAACCCAAGTCATTTCCACTACACAAACAAATACTTTAGTAAACAGATAGCAGCTGTTTAATTCATGCGATTTGTTCTCTCTCTCATATGTTTCCCCTTCTATGCACTTGTAAAGATCACCATTACTTTCTTATTATTTGTGAAGAAATACTGCTGTCAGAAGACTTGTTTTTCAATGAAAAATAATTACTCTGAAATGTTACTGAACTATTCTACATAGCAAGTAATATGAAGAACCTTCTATAATACTGTTGCAAACGACAGGAATTTAAGTTGTTAAGTGAAACAAAAAAAAAAATTAGAAATGAAACAGCAACCCGGAAATTACATGGCTGGGAGACCCTCAGACCACTCTGGTAATCCCTTATTCAATATAACCAGCTTTTAGATATTTGTGTTCCAGTGAAAAACACATTCCTCAAATTCAGTGAATATTTTTTTTCTGCTGCAATTTTTGCAGATATAGCATTTACAGTAAGTGGCTGGTACCCTGGAAATTCTACAAAATCACTGAGAATGCTAAGAGTTTACATTCTTCTTGAATTTGGAATGGAATTCTAAACCTGATTTTTTGCAGGAGGCAAAATCCCTTCACACCTCCATGAGACTCTCACCTGACCACCTTGCTTGGGATATTCAACTCTGACATCCCTGCACCTCAAACAAAAGGGAAACTTCACATGTGATGAATTTCAATTCAGCTGCATTTTTGCATCAGTGGTTTTGCACTCATTGCATTCCCAGTGAACATATAAGCCTGGGGCTCTATAATACCACTCAAATGCCACAAATTCAAAATCTGCTTGAATTAAAGAAAATGAATATGACAACATAGAACTGAACAGCATGCATTTCCTTTAGAGCAATACATTGCTAGGCTATTGCAACTAGCACTGGCTGCCCTAAAAGCAGCAGAACAGAATACTGCAATGGGCAACATATGTCCCTTGTTATTCAATACAGAAGTCAACCCTTAGAACCTATACAGGAGCATGTTATTCTGTCATTTCAAAAACAGCAGTATTGATAGCTTCTTCTGTTTGTCAGACCAATCATAGACAGAAAATGTGGGCTCTCTCTAAATATAATGCTACATAAATTTGGCTCTCTACTGAAATATCAGCTCTCAAAATGCCAAGTGCAGAAAAAAAAAAGACTGAAAAGCCAGAGAATAGCAAATCTCAAAAATCGCTTTTTTCCTTAAAACTTTTTTTGCAGGGAGAATAAAGTCCCCCCTACAGCCCTCATCCCCTGAACTATATATATATATATATATATATATATATATATATATATATATATATATATACCAATGCTGAGATTGACATACCTCAGAGAAAAGGGAATATGGCATCATGGATTTAGTAGATCTAAGTCCATTCTTTCGGCCATTCAGTCTCTGAGCTTTGGGACTTGCTCTAGTGGGTCTAGACATTTCAAATGATTACCCATAAAGCTGTGTATAAACTGCTGTACCATCCTGGTCAGGTAGTTAGCATACAGAATTAAGGCCATAACCTATTAGCAAACTGTTGTAAAATGGAGCCTGATTCTCTTAGCCTGCATTTTACTCTCAGTCTCAGCAAGTCACAGACAATGCTTCCGGCCTGAACCTGAAAATATCCATGTAGATCAGTGCTTTACTTAGGTTAACTAACCACTGCTAATGTCCACTGCAAGGCAGCTGTAACACTCATCAGGTCTGGATTCCCTAAATGGATTTATCAAAATTGGAATATTTTATCATGGGTCTTCAAAAGTGCTGCATAAATAGAATTATTAATTTATCTGAGATTCTATGATCTGGGAACTGGTTATAATAAAATGGAAGGTACAGAACTTTTTTTGCATGGTGATTAGATGGGCTTCACTATGCACCCTCCACACACACACACACACACACACACACACACAACACTGATTGTGCGATTAGAATGTTATGCTGACATACTGGTTTGTCTGTTTTTAGAATCAAAAAAAACTGCGTTCACTGCACTTGGATTTAATGAACAGTACTAGAACACCAGTACAAAAAAAAACTAAATATATACTTAAGCTTACACAAACTATTATATTTTCACCCAGTGCAGAGGCTTCATATTCTAACCTATCATTTTATTTGTATTCCGTGTCCCAGTCATAGATGCACAACTGTTATGTGGAATAAGTTGAAGGCATACAAACATAAAGTTAATATAAGGCATCAGTAGTATTGTATTTACACTTCCCAGTCCTCTCCAGCTCTCCACGTATACTCATTTCAGGAATCAATCACATTAGCTCACCTTTCTGTTTATGTTTTAACATTAACTTTAATCTATAGAGTTGTTCTGCCTATTTTTTGCCCGAGTATGTATATCTTGTTTTTATGATAAACTTCAATTCATTTTGTAATAAAGAAATGTAGTTAGGACTCAGAACATGCAGACCCCATAACCTGCTAAGGTACAAAGGTGATACTAATTCTAATAAGCAGTCTGCATCTTATTTTCACTAAGATCTCCGTTTATTTACTTTTATGCAGCATTTAACAGAGGCAGGGCAGGTAATGTAGAAATCCTCTGCTTCCTTTCAGCTTCAAAACATATATAACCACTATTAAAGATATAGAATAAAAACACTTAAGGAGTAGACTGCAAAATGAAGTCTTGTATTTGCATTCCATTCATTTCAAGAACACTGTTTAATCTTGAAAATGTGCTTACCAGTTTTGTGTTCGTTGAGTGCTGTAGAAAGTATCTGATCTTAGTGGGGCGGGGTGGTGTGAAGTAAAAGAAATAAACAATATACAACTGCCTGTGCTTCCATCACTATATACTGACATATCCTCAGCTCTAAACAATATATGTGATAGAAAAAGAATAGGTAAGAAATACACTGAGTTTTTCTCCCTGGAAATTATCTGTTAATTACACATACTTAATGAGCACTGCCTTAATTTAATTAAAATCCTGCTTTGTCCATTTGCCCAATTTCTTCACTAATTTAAACCTGGCATATACACAATAGGGAATGAACCAAGATACATAACTGGGGGTCCTGCATCAACTTCTTTTTTCTTTTCAAGTATACAATGCAAGTCATTCTTTTCTGATATGCAGTATGCTGGTATTTATCAGTCTCTCATTCCAGCCATATCAGTGTATTTTTTCGAAAACAACCTCACTGAAAACTAAGTTTTCATTTTGACTGTGTCTTTGCAAATTCTTCCTTAACAATACAATTACTCTGTTTCTTAGGTGTTACACAGAATCTTATGGCCACTAATGCCTTGTTGTTCCATAGCTTTATCATGTAACTTACTTAGGTGATGGTTTGGCTTCTATTCTCAGTAGCAGTCTGATGATCCAGCACTGATTTTATATATACTGCAGCTCATCTAGGGATGACTAGATTATTAGCAGGTTCCTATTTTATGTTTTTTTTATCTTACATGGGGTGGCACTGTGGCACAGCAGATAGCATTGTTGCCTCATACCAAGAGGTTCCCTGGTTCAATTCTCGGCTGGGGTGCCTTCTGTGTGAAGTTTGAATGTTCTCCCTGCATTTACGTGGGTTTCTACCAGGTGCTTTGGCTTCCTCTCACATTCCATAGACATGCAATAGGCAGATCGGACATTCCAAATAGACCATAGCAGTGCATGCAAGTGTGTGGTGTGAACGAATTACAGTGGCAGGGCTAGCCACCTGGCAGTGTGAACCTTGTATCTAGATGATTGCCACTGTTGAAGTGACACCCCAGCCTCATGCACAAAATGGGAATAATGAGTTATGGATGTTTTATTATAAATAAGCGAATGTAGCGCAGCTTAATTTGAAACTATTACAATTAACTTACAGTTCTAAGTCTAACAAAACTTTAGATGCGTATCATAACATAACCATTCAAGACACAGAGAAAATAAACTCCATATTACTTCCCAATTATGAAATCCAAACATTTTTCTCCTATGGAAATTTCCAAGTAGTTCCTGAACAATTTAAGTGCACTTTGTTCCTTTCATGCTTTTATGGTAATCAAAATCACTTTTATCTATTGATTGACAAAAGTATACTGTTGTCAAACTAGCTTCACAAAGTTAGGTTTCTTTAGTCCTCAGGTTGAAACTATGTTGCACTTTCTGTATGGTGACAAGTAGGAGGGGTTATCGGGGGAAGCAGTGACGTCAGGATTAAATAGATTGTATAGAGGTGTTGCTGGAAGTCGCACAGGCAACGCCGCAGATCTTATGGATGAGCCTGGATGGTGTGAGAGCCACAAAGATAGGTCTTAAATTTCAGTGTTGAGGTAGAGAGAGATATATTAGCATACAGAAGCAGATTTTGTAACAACAAGCTGCAGAAATGACAGCACTAAAGGCAAAATTGGTGTGCTGTTCCAGAAAGTGGAATACGAGGGGGAATAGATCTTGAGGAAAAAACTTAGGTTATAGAACATCTTCAGGGAGTGGGAAGTAAAGATCCCTTAGCATTTGTGGCAAGAACTTTTAAAAGACTCTCTGGCCAACTGCAAATCCTAGTTATGTCTGTGGACAGAGCACACTGATGGGAGGAGTGTAGGTAGGCCACCAGTAGTACCACATGCATATGTGCATAAAACTGCAGTTATACGTGGAAATGTACAGGAAGTGTAGGGAAGTTAGTGAAGCCAATAAAGGGTTAAAGCAATAGGTCTGGCAGCGAAGTTAGTATACATAGTTACTGTAGTATATTTTGGTGGAAAAGTGCTTTGCAGTTCTGCTCCTACAATACATTTCTAGGGAAAGAAAAGGGGATAAAATTGGATAGTAATATTACCCTTCAGGGATTAGAGAAGATGGACACTGAGATGCTGGAAGGATTGTAGTTTAGCAAAGAGGCCACACAAGGGGCCAGGAAATCTGGGCCTATGAAGAGAGGAGAAACACAGAAGAGCACAGGACAAGATTTGAAGAGGGTGGCTGCTGACCAAGGAGAAGGCAGAGATCAGCAAACACTTAAGCCACATGATTAAACAAGGAATATGTGGGCAGAAATGAATGAGCTGAATTTATTTGGGGTAGAAAGGAGGCCAAGGAAACAAGATGGCAAGAAAGGTAACCATTTCAAATGTCAGTACTCACTTTAGCTGGTCTGGTAATATGAAGACTGAATAGCTGAAAAAAACAAACATTTATATTATTTCTGAGATGACCATTTCTCAGAATACTCCCTTTTCTCAGAGTTGATATATATAAGTTTAGGGTGTACAGGCCCCCCTACAAAAACAAGTTTAAAGGAGAAAAGTGATATTCGATAATTGCTGCTCTCCTGCTAATAATGTCATTTTTTTTTTCGGTGTGACAACATTTGGTGTTACAAGTGACAGCATTTCAATAGGGATTCAGAGAGAGAACAAAGGAGGTGACTGGGGAGAAAAGGAGACAAAAAGAGATTTGAGGAATATGGAGAAAAAAGGCTGACCAAGGGGAGACTGGACAGAGCTAATTAAAGTCATAGAAAAGGGTCTATATTATAAGCACGAAAAGACAAAACTGCAAATGCTCACATGAGCAAAAATGCTGGTAATCGAACTTGGAATTGGGGGGGGGCTGCGCCCCCACACACCACCCGCTAACTATATATTTCAACTCCAAGATCGCATTATAGTAAGGAAAGGGCAAATATCCCATTCCTCACTGTACCATGACCCCACAAACACCCTTTCGATTCCCGGCATTTTCGCTCATGTGAGGGTTCACAGTTTTGTCTTTTCATGCTTATAATATAGACCCCATAGAAAAGACAAGGGGTGCCTCTCTGGTGGCATAGGTTCATAGGTAGGTACTAGGCTATTGGCCCTAAGACCTATGTAAGACTAGCCAACAAGGTTCCCTGGCTTTCGCCACCCATGGATGCTAATTTCCTGTGCCCCTGTCTAGCAGGGTCACTGAAGTGATTCCCAGGGTGAATTTCCTATTACCCATCCACTCATCGAGATTTTTCTTGAAGAAGGCTAGTGAAGAACTCTGATTGCATAGATAATGAAGCCATGACTACAGCTTAGGCAAACTAGGTTCAGATAATGATTTGTGTGACTAACACAGCAGCAGGGAGGATAAGCAGGCCTGTCTTGAAGAGGGGGAGATGGGGTGGTAAAAGGCATCATGTATTAAGCCCTGGTGGAAGCAGGGATTTGAAGTGTCTGGATATGTATAAGATGGACAGTAGCTCATATCTCATTTCACACCCAGCCTACATCACCAAATATGGGTGTGATTAGGGGCTGGGGAAAAGCCCTTTGTGCATAACAGTATATGTGACTCTGCTGACTGCAGTCTCTGCTCCACATTTTAACTTCAGCTTCCAAACCCATTGACAGCTGAGACAATAGCAACCCTTTGGACAGTAGTGTGGGCATTAAGTTAGTAATGTAGCAGCACTGAGGACCTGATGGTCAGCTAGGAAGTATGCCAGGGACCAAAAACAAATGAAAAACAGAAAAGAGAATGTGGTGTCTACTTGATTAAGATAAGATCAAAATGAATGGCAGTACAAGGTACATGTGCATGTTGTGACTGATGGCTGTGCTGCCTTTATCTTCTCTAATTACTTATGGCTCCATGGGCTTATTGTTCTATGTAAGAAGATTCCTAGTGATAAGTAGAAAGGACATGGAAGAAGAAGAGGAAGACATCAGAGAGGCAAGTAGGATCTCAGCCATAAGCCTAGGTAAAAGATGACTATGAATGTTTGGTAGTACAATAATGAAGAGTGAACTTATATCCCAGCAACTGCTGCATCTTTGGAAAAGTCTACCAATTTATGTGAAACAGAACACCTCTATGACACTGTTCAAGAGGAACCCGGACGAGTGGATGGGGTACCATAGATTCTTACCAGGGACAGAGCCCACAACCCTCCTGGACATGGGCAGTCATCATTAAATGCAATCTTTGGTATTGACTAGCATTTCTATGGTATTACATTGGAGTGAAATGGCTAGGCTTAAAATGACCTCCTGGTTGATAGTCTAGTAATCTGCTATGATCTTATGATGGGGAGACAAGATTGCCAGCTATGAGCAGCCATCACCTAATAGGCCACATGTGACTGATTTTAAACCATTAATCAAATTAAAGGCATGTAAATAATTGCATGACTTCCCTACAGATGGCTACATGTGATAGATGGTGGCTGCAGGGGTCTTGTGCCTCAGCAAACAAGAAGTTTAAAGGAGAGAACACTCTTCAAGATTCTTTTTCTGGTTTTCTGCTCCTCTTTTTGGCTTGCTAGCACTTGGCATTTCAACTGCCAACATTTCAGTAGGAAGTCAATATATTTATTCTGTGTGTTTGTGTGTACATGTGTGTGTGTCTGTATATGCATGTATATATATTTTTTCTGTTTAGTGTTCCATGTAGGTTTTATTATGGTCTGGTAATGAGTGCTTCTCTCTGTTATGCTTTCACTGAGAAGTGCTTTTAATCTATTGTTATGTTATGTTATGTTATGTCATTAGTATGTTATGTAATATCTGTTGCTGTTATGTGAAGTCAGCCAAATCTTATATAATCGTATATATGATATTTACCTACAGAGATAGCTATAGATATATATGAATATGATGCAGCTGTTACGTCTTTGTACAGTTTTGTGATACTTATTTTTCCAATCTTAGTAAGGGACTATGATGTGGTTAGTTAACTGTTACATCTTTGTTGCTCTGCTGTAAAGTAACTTAGGATATAGAACTGCATGCACATAACTCATACTGGATAGGATCAATAAAGTCAATTTACTAAGTTAATAGTAATATTATAATGGGGCCATATGTTGCATATGTTTAGTGGGAGATGCCAGAAGTCTAAGACGGATGCAATAAAGGTAAACAGGTGAGTGGAACTGAACTTAGGTCAAATAAGGGTCTCAGGGAGAAGGATGTAGCTGTCACTGTTATTTTAGTGCTGTAGGTGTCAGGGGTGCACTACAGGCCACAAAGGGTGAGTACTGAAGCTGCCAGCTATGGTTTTCAAGGGCTCTAAAGTCCTAGCTTGTCATGAGAAACTATAGATTGTGTGGGAGGGACCAGAGAGAGGAATAATGGAATAATGAGTTTCCTGACATGGACTATAGGTCAACCCAGTTTAAGAGGAAGAAAACACAAATTTTAAGGAGAATGAGGCTAACATAACTATGTTGCAGAAAGCTATTTAGAAGAGGATTGTTGCAAATTAGTAGAAAAAAAGAGGAGTACGGATTCTTGGAACTAGAAAGACAGTGTGGGAGGGAGAAGAAGTGGTTGTTAATAAGACAGTGAGAAGGTGATATTTAAATATGAGGACAAATAGATGTGGGTGATTCTTGGTGTATTCTGTGGGCCAAATGAGAATAAAGGAAATACCTTCAATGAGTTGAGCATCTGAGTGAGTTAAGGATGTAGAAGAGGGTCTATATCAGCTTATCGAAAGCTGATAATATCGAATGCTAGTTGATCGACCACTAAAGGTCGAACAACCAAAGTAGCGAAGACAAAAAAAAAATCTCTGTTCTGCAAAAAAAAAAAAGTAAATAAATAAATAAATAAACAACATAAAGTGTGGAAGGGGGCTTTGCCCCTCACACCCCCCCTACTTAAATATACCAACTCCAAAATCGCACCACAGTGGAGAAAATGGCAAACTCCCAACAACGGCCCAACGATTTTTTTTCCCCTGGGAAAAAAATTGCTGTTCTGTGTCTTCGCTATTTTGGTTGTTCAAACTTTAGAGGTCGATCAACTAGCGTTCGATATTATCAGCAGAAAAAACAAATTTTCCCTTCTTGGTGATGCCTGCATACACCATTGCAACCTTCTAAATGTCCGAAATTGGCTACACATCACTGAAAGGTCTACTCATGTTCTATGAACTTTACTGTTTACAATTCTGAATTATGTCTACTACCCCCTTCTGAAAAGAAAATTCCAAATCAGGAATCAGTTCTACTCCTTAAGAAATTCCCAGGAGAACTTAATATCACTTGACCATCCCTCATTTAAAACAGCCTTCTCATGAACAGGCCCAGCTCTCTGAACAAGGCATCAAGATAGTCTTACCAAGTTTAAGAAGTCCCTTTCTTAGGACCCCATAAAGACAATTGCCTGTAAATGCTTTATGGATAATGGATAATGGATAAACTCATATAAATGTTTACAGTCTCCCAACCGTCTTCCTTTGCTATTGAACTCTTCTTACTCCTGTGTTCCCTTCTTAGCCTCTAGGCCTATCTCTGAAATCTCTGTTTTTTTTACTTACTATCATTTAAGTTTTTTCTTAAGGAAATTCAGTTTTAAACCCTTAAGAAGTAATTTCATGTAGCCAAACTGTACTGCTAGTCATGTAAACTGACAAAACATAGTGTAACCCTGCTACTTTATTATAAATGTATAAGAACTGTATGGCATTCTACTTTTAAAAAAATGTATAATAACCATAAGAACTTGGTGTTTTGCAGGTGTGCAAACCTAACACTCCGTCATATTTGAAGTAAATAACTTGTTTACTTAGCTCTTATTTTATAGAACATACTTCTCTCCTTACCTATCCTCTACCAGCTTTCGGAATCCGCCATCAGTGAATCTCCGTCTGCCCTGCAACTTCTTCTTTCCCTTTTCATTGCTGCTGCCCCACTACCCGACGTCTATAAAATACAGATTTCTGTATTTATGCGACTCTTCAGCTTATCCTCCATTCTTCTCCTACTGTGCCATCATTCATCCTACCATGACTCAAAAATATGTCTCAGCATCTGTCCAATTCTGTCCACACCACCTAGCTATACTTCCTCTTTACACTCTCCACATTGCACCAAACCTATTTAATATTGCCCCTCGCGTTCATTCCAAATATAGATCTGCAACTCAACTGAAACCAAAAGAAAATTAAGAGCAAGAATCCTGTCCAAAAAACAAGCATGCATAATTCAACAATATACTAAAGTCCTTCTAGGAGGACATATACACTCTATGCATAATTCAACAATATACTAAAGTCCTTCCAGGAGGACATATACACTCTATGCATAATTCAACAATATACTAAAGTCCTTCCAGGAGGACATATACACTCTATGCATAATTCAACAATGTACTAAAGTCCTTCTAGGAGGACATATACACTCTATGCATAATTCAACAATGTACTAAAGTCCTTCCAGGAGGACATATACACTCTATGCATAATTCAACAATGTACTAAAGTCCTTCTAGGAGGACATATACACTCTATGCATAATTCAACAATGTACTAAAGTCCTTCCAGGAGAACATATACACTCTATGCATAATTCAACAATGTACTAAAGTCCTTCTAGGAGGACATATACACTCTATGCATAATTCAACAATATACTAAAGTCCTTCTACGAGGACATATACACACTAAACCGGACCACACCTATCACAATGAACACACAGATAATTCTCTCACATACACTTCTGTAACCCAACCCTGGTGATCTAATTTTTGCTGCAATAAATGTTAGAAGCACAAGAAATAAAACTGCTGAACTGCATGTCTGGATTACCCAAAATAAGCCTGATTTTCTCCCTGTAACTGAAACTTGGCTTAAACTTAGCATAAATAACTCCAAAGTTATACCTCCTGGCAATATCTTTGCTCTGAGAGTGTTGATGGAGAAGTACAGAGAATGTCAGAAGGAGTTGCATTGTGTTTTTGTAGACTTAGAGAAAGCATATGACAGGGTGCCTAGAGAGGAGTTGTGGTATTGTATGAGGAAGTCAGGAGTGTCAGAAAAGTATGTAAGAGTGGTACAGGATATGTACGAGGGTAGTGTGACAGAGGTGAGGTCTACGGTGGGAGTGACGGATGCATTTAAGGTGGAGGTGGGGTTACATCAAGGATCAGCTCTGAGCCCTTTCTTATTTGCAATGGTGATGGACAGGTTGACAGACGAGATCAGACAGGAGTCCCCTTGGACTATGATGTTTGCAGATGACATTGTGATCTGGAGTGAGAGTAGGGAACAGGTGGAGAAGACCCTGGAGAGATGGAGATATGCTCTAGAGAGAAGAGGAATGAAGGTCAGCAGGACTAAGACAGAATATATGCGTGTGAATGAGAAGGAGGATAGAGGAATGGTGAGGATGCAAGGAGTAGAGGTGGTGAAGGTGGATGAGTTTAAATACTTGGGGTCAATAGTTCAGAGTAATGGTGAGTGTGGAAGAGAGGTGAAGAAGAGAGTAAAGGCAGGATGGAGTGGGAGGAGAAGAGTGTCAGGAGTGATTTGTGACAGACGAGTACCTGTAAAAGTGAAAGGGAAGGTCTACAAGAGGGTAGTGAGACCAGCTATGTTATATGGGTTGGAGACAGTGGCATTGACAAAAAGGCAGGAGTTTGAGCTTGATGTGGCAGAATTAAAGATGTTAAGATTTGCTCTGGGTGTGACGAGGGTGGACAGGATTAGGAATAAGTATATTAGAGGGTCAGCACAGGTTGGAAGGTCTGGAGACAAAGCCAGAAAGGCAAGATTATGTTGGTTTGGACATGTGCTGAGGAGGGATGCAGAGTATATTAGGAAAAAGATGCTAAGGATGAAGCTACCAGGTAACAGGAAAAGAGGAAGGCCTAAGATAAGGTTTATGGATGTGGTGAGAGAGGACATGTAGGTGGTTGGTGTGACAGAGCAAGACGCAGAGGACAGGAAGAAATGGAAACAGGTGATCTGCTGTGGCGACCCCTAACGGGAACAGCCAAAATAAGATGATGATGAATGACCATATAAAGAGGAAAGGTGGTGATATTGCTTTAATATTTCCCAACAACTACCACATTCTCCCTTACAGCAAACCAACACCAAACTTCAGTTCAGCAGAGCTTCTTATTGCTTTTCTCAAAATAAACAATTATAAACAAATGTGGCCACAGTGGTGCAGTGGTTAGCATTGTCGCCTCACAGCAAGAGGTTCTCCAGTTCAATTCTCAGCTGGGGTGCCTTCTGTGCGGAGTCTGCATGTCCTTCCTGTGGTCGCGTGGATTTCCTCTGGGTGCTTCAGTTTCCTCCCACATCCCAAAGACATGCTACAGGTGGATTGGACACTCTAAATTGGCCGTAGGTGTGAGTGTGTGTGCCTTCTCTGGAAGGTTGGGTGCCGGGCTGGCAACTCGACACTGTAAAACTCCACTGCCAATCATGAGCGGACAGGTGATCTGCTGTGGTGACCCCTAACCGGGAAAAGCCAAAAGAAGAAGAAGAAGATGTATTACTGTCTTTTACATCCCTCCTGGCAACAATACTGCCATACTGGAAGTTATCCTACACTGGACATGTATAATGTTTCCACAAGAAAAAATACTATTAGGTGATGTGAGTGTTGAACATAAACTCTAACTTCCCTACATCTAGCATGAAATTACAGACATCAAATTCCCTATTAGACTGGATCCTAGTATTAGACCATAGCAAATACACCACCACAGGTGGGTCTACTTCTAAATTTCAAAGTTTCAAAACATCACATTTCTTATGGTCAAGACCATAAGATCGAAGTTTTGAAACTTTGAATCATTTAAATAGAGATTGCAGTACAGTGCAGAATGGTATATTCTTCCTCACTGTAGTGAGATCTCAGAGTTAGTATATTTAATTAGCAGTGGTGGGGTGCTTTAATTAGCAGGAGTGGGGGGTGCAGGGTGGCTTGCCCACCTGCAAAAACATAAAAATAATGTTTTATTTATTTTTTTATTTAAATTTCAAAGTTTCAAAACTTCGATCTTATGGTCTTGACCATAAGAAATTTGATGTTTTGAAACTTCGAAATTTAGAAGTAGACCCCACAGGTACAATGTGTCAGTGATCATTCCCCCAATCTATATGACCAAACATCTCACACATCCTGTTAAACAGCATATTTATAAAACAACACATAAACTTTCCAACTTTAACCCAGAAATGTTCATTATTACACTATAATCTATTAACTGGAATGCACCAAAATCCTCCCTTTAGACAATGCTGTAAATTAATCCAGTACAACTTTTCTAAATATCCTAAACTGCTTTGCACTTCCTAAAAGGAAGAGACTAAAAACAAATACTGCAATTTGGCTATCCAAAAAAGAGTAGAATGCTAATGCAGGATACAGAAAAAGCATGGAAAGAATAGCAAAAAGTATAAAACACCACAATATCTTGAAAACTTCAGAATTCTTCACAGTCATACAAAAAGCAAATAAATGAAGACAAAAAACTATACAATAATAACTTTCAGACTAATACTAAGTACAACCCTAAAAAATTTTGGACATCTATTAAAAACATCTTACATCCTGGCCAAAAATTCAATCAAACCCCTGTCCTGATAACTTATGACTCAAAACTGCAATACCATTCAACTCTTATTTTTAGGTAGTATAGCATCTCTAACCAAGAATTCCTTAAAATCTAATCCCAACCCTACCCAGCAGCAACATATCTCCACATCCACTTTCACCTTCAAACCTGTGCCCGCATCCTATATAAAACTACTCAAGCAAACTTAAATTCTGCTGTTGTTCAGCTGATGACCTTCCAAGCAAGTACCTAAACATAGCAGCCAATAGCATTGTCTATCCTGTCTCAATCCTTATAAATAAGTCACTCCAAGAATTCCATGTTCCCTTTCTCTGGAAAAAGTCTTACATTATCACTATGCACAAAGGAGGAAATTTAACAGACATGAATAACTTCAGATTTAAAGCAATCTTATCTCCCTCACCAAAATACTTGAAAAATGTATTCAAAAGCAATTGCTAGACTGTCTCCTGCAAAAAGAACTCCTGTGCCCTACACAATATGGCTTCCATCCTTCCCATAGTAGTAGCACTGCCTTTCTAACCTATTAAATACTGTCAATAAAGCTAGAGATAACGGCAAACTAGTCTCTTCCTTATTTCTAGACTTGTCTAAAGCCTTTGACACAGTTTGTCACAGCAAACTTCTACTTCAAATGTCCTCACTAGGTCCCTCTAAGCCCACCCTTCTGTGTTTCAAAAGGCACCTGTCCAATATGTATCAGTTAGTAAAAATGGCACTCCATGCTCTCTCCTTACTTCTCAGTCACCACCAGTATACCACAAGGCTCTCTCCTTGGTCCCCTCCTCTTTAACATTTTCAGTAACACCCTCTATACAGCCACACAACAGGACACCCTAATACAATACACAGATGATTCCACTCTCATTTGCACATCTGACAACATGATATACCTCCAAAAAATTACTCAGGAATTTTTAACAGCCACTGAAACATGGCTTCATAACTCACAACTCATGCTCAACCTAAAAAAGACCAAACAACTACTTTTTCCCCAAATCCCTCTTTCATGATAAAAACAAAATTTTAAGTCCTCTCTCTTAATAATACAACCATTGAAGTCACTTCTTGTGGTAAATTATTAGGGGTGATAGTGGATGGCATTCAAAATTGCATAAGAAAAACTCATCAAAAAATAGGGATGCTTTACAGAGCCAAAACCTTTCTCACTGATGCAACTAAAACTACACTTGCCACTACTTATATCCACCCCACACTTCTTTAAGGTGCTCCCATCTTTACTTATTTCCAGGCTTCACAGAAATTAAAACTTGAACACTGCTATATTCAGAACCCACCACTGTAAAGCACCAAAAAGCCTAAATTGTTGAGAACTGCCTCATCCATTAACATATACACAGCTTCTTACCACCTATAAAATTATCTAGCATCCATCTGCCTGTCCAGCACTAAAAACATTCTACACAACTATGTTCCCAGGGGTCTACTTCACTATATCAAAATACTACAATGGTAAAAAACATTTCATCGAGACTAAGTCAGCAAAACATGACTATATCGAAAAGTGACATCATCGACTCCCGTTTCATTGAACTTCCTCTCCAAATCCAGTAACACACTACAGTCAAAGCACCATGTCAAGTTACAAACATAATTTAACAAATATATAGATGTTTCAACAGTTTTGCAGGGGAAAAAAAGCCTGGCACCCCCCACACCTCTGCAAATTATATATACTGTAGCAACTCCGAGATCGCACTACAGTTGGGTAAGGGTAAAGTTCCCGATCCCCACTGTACCATGATCTCCATTCAAAATTTTAAAAGGCAGTAATGTTTACCTTTAAGACTATTGTGCGCACCAAAAACCTGTGGGCACTTTAGCAATGCAAGAACTGCTCCAAAAACTACAGTGCGATCAGCGGTAACTAGTTACATGTACCTGACTGCTATAGCAACAGTACTGCAAATGTAAATACACTTACGTCTTTTAGAGCACTACTTCTTTAATTTCCCAGTGGTCTATGGGAACTTTTTCAACAGTACATTCAAAGAAACAAGACTCGATGTTGTGGGTTTTCGATATAGTCTTTTTTCAATGATGTGAGCTCAATGAAATGGAAGTCAACATTGTGGCATTTTGATATAATCAGATAGACCCATTCCCAGTCAGTCACTGTGATCAAGTGACCAAAAACTCCTGTCTGTCTACAAACCTATCAAATCTGCTGGCCATTGTCTGTACTTGTACAAGGTTGCTAAGGCCAGGAATTCCTTACCTGTATCCATCAGATCAAATCCTCCCTCCCATCTTTCAAAACCACTCTGAAAGACTTCCTAGCTAAAATCTGGCTCTGTTCTTGCTCAAAACCAGGATGAACTACATCCCTAAATGGATGAACTACATCCCTAAATATAAACAAGTACCTTTTCTTTCCTTATGCCTCTTTACCCTCCCTTCTTTGCCTACTTCCTTACTTCTATCAATTTCTCTTCCCTGACTTTTTCTCTAATAATGCCATAAGCCTGTTTTTCCCTTACTTCATATTGCAATTTTATTTTATTTATTTTATTTATTTATTTTATTTTATTTTATTTTATTTTATTTTACATTTGTTGACCGGGATAGTCCGTCTGGATACATGTCCATTTTCAGCGGAGGCCCGGGGAGAAAAAAGCTCCATTCATTGTACTTATTTTATATTAATACAGTATACATATATTTTATTTATTATACACACACAGAAAAAAAAAAAAAAAATTCCCATTTGTATTAGACTAACATACCTTTAATTTCTCTACGAACTGTCTAAAATTTCTCTAAACATTAAATGATTGTCATATAACTTGTATTGATTCCTAACCAATGGTTTGATATTATGACTAATTTGTTATAATTATTTAAAATGCAAACATTTTTGTTTTATTTTTGAAGACTGAAATTATTGGTCTTAAAATGTTTGGTAATAATTTGGAGGTTTTCTCCCCAGGCCTCCTATGAAAATGAGCTTCTACCCAGTCGTACTTTCCCAGTAATCGAATGTCAATAAATAAACAATAATAAATAATACTTGCACTGTTTCTTGCCTCTGGGCCCAGGCTGTGGTTGGAAAGGGTCTCTTTCCCATTACCAAATAGTAAATAAAACTAATGTGATTTCTGAGTTTGGTTTTGGATAAGTGGATAACATTCAGACACATGGCCCAGAACATGAGCTTATACACAGAGTAAAAGGCCAACTCCCATTTCTGATACAAATGAGTTCAAAGGGATGCTGGAGTAATAGCGGTACTGTGTTCCCAACAAGTCACTGATGCACAGTCTATATGAGAAAAAAACTACACAGCCTGAAGAAGACAATGAGAATTTACAGACCGCTATTGCTATGTGCCAAAACTGGAGCTGTAGAGTTTCGGTACAGAAATGAGTCTACTATGCTGCTATGGAAGCACAGCTTGCAGTGCAGTATCCCATGCACCTCTCTGGTAAATGCACACACATGAAATTAAATCAGTCTTTCTCTGTTACAAACCTGCTAAACGTATGGTATCAGTATAGTATAATAAGACCTGCCCCAGGCATGCTGTGTTATTTATCCAAATGGTAGGCCTACAGTAAAGGGTGTGATAACATTTTAAAAAAACTAGGGTAGAACACTGATCCACCTGGCTCATTGTTTAGGCTTGCCCGAAGGATACAGAGTTATAGCAGCTCAGAGAGTTTATAATATACATTAAATATATATGAGGTATAGCTGGACAGAAGAACTTCAATTGCAGGTAGTCCTAAAATGGTGTACTACACATGTTGCAAGCACAATATATGACTACAGTCATACAGAAATATAGAAAATTGCAGATGTGAGTAGGAATGGGGTGAGAGGACAATGGAAGTTCAAGGTAGGAAAGCAAGGTGATAGATTATCAAAGGGAGAAAGGAAATTGTATGAGGAGTAGTAGTGAGGGAAGGAAGTAGAGGCTGAGGGAAGTTAGAAATAAGTTATTTCAGAGGAATGGTTTAAGGGCCATTGTTAATAGGATATAAACACCTGGTGCCACATGAAAACATTATCTACACCACTGTTGCATTATCGGCACTTTATCTACATTCTTGGCACATCATCAAAGCTGCTAAAATGTGTCTAAACATGCTACTTATAAAAGACTAAAGTGTACACACTGGGCATGCAAAACAGACACACAACCCCAAAACACCTTAAGCCATGTAGAACTATGATAATTAATACATCTTTTACGTGGTTTAAATAATGTTTTTCATAAATGCACACACATACTATTTAGATATTGTAGTTTTAGCTTCTGTTGTTTTAACCATTGGATATTCAATTCCATTTGTTATTTACACTTAGGTTGCAGAAGCAAACTTAACTTAGTGCTTTTGCTGGTTACTTGGCTTGGTAGGTAGTTGGGATGGGATCTCTTCTCAAACTAGGAACTTTAGGTTCTATGTTAGGCAACTGATATAATGACAAATTATCTAAGATTAAGTTTTTAATATTCTAAATTTTGTCTGTAAGTCAAATTTTGAATTGCTATTGAATAATTGAATATTACAATCTTGTTATTCTTCGTCTATATATATATATATATATATATATATATATATATATATATATATTGGGGTCATATTATTACCAAGGTAAACGTATGTGATTCAAAATTATAGTGATGAGTTAAATTCAAAGATCTACACAGTTTTGTTCATTTCTAATTTTAAAGACTCCAGCTATACTCTGTTGCATATCGTCTACTCAGAGGCGATCTTTGCTTAACATACAAGGCCATGTCAAACCCAGAGCTGTTGGACATGCTGCACTTAAAGAAATCCCAATCCCTCAGAGCCACATGCTCCAGGGATCTAAACCTTGTCATCACAATAAACAAAACATGCTGGAGGGATAGGTTCCTGACCCAGAGACTCCCCAGGCTCTGGAATAGATTGCCCATACATGTCAAGCAGAGTGCCTCTTTGGTCCTCTTCAAAAGGAACCTTGATGATTGGATGGGAGAAAGGAAATTCACCCCGGGGATCACGTCAGTCGCCCTGCTAGACAGGGGTCCAGGGAAGTAAATAGTGTGGGAAGAAATAGCCAGGGAATTGTTATGGCTAGGCTTGTATAGGTCCTAGGGCTGATAGCCTAGTACCAACCTATGAACCTATGAACCTATGAACCAAATCTTTGGAAAATCATCATTCTAATGCCTAAAATTATTAATACTTATAATTCCAATAAGGATATGTTATGTATAGTAGTAATATAATGACAAGGCAGATTATACACTTTAGTAATTGTTTACTAGATTCCAGGAATTGGAGATAAATTTACCAAGAAATATTTAGATATTATAATCTCAAATATGAAATGAAGCCTTATAATGAGTAGTCATTTTAATTGTTTACTAAATGTAAAATACACCACTGCTTCTCTTAAAGCCAGATACTCTGCTATAGCTAAAGCTTTACTAAATGTTACTGAATCAATTAATAGTAAAGGTTTAAATGACTTTTCTGAATCTGGTTCTTTATTTTACATTCATTATCCATATAGATTTGGAACTCAGTTTAGAATAGACAGGGTCTTTATATCAAATGATTTCATTTCCAGGTTGGGAAAAGTTAAAGTGGTTTAGTGTTCTTTATCAGCTCACAACCGTCTTACATATGAAATTATGATTAAACTTAGAAGCTTAGTTTCTTGCAAAAGACTACCTGCATATATATATAAGAAAATATCAGGATTTTAAAAAAATGGTTTCTTAAGGAAATACAAATGTTTCCAGAGGTAAATAACAATGGAGAGTTTTCAGATGTAATTATCTCTGTGGTAAAATGATATTATGATATGCTAATTAAAGGAAACAATGGGACAAGGAATTATTAGAATTACAAATTCAGAGAGACAGGTTCAAAGGTAATATACAGAATGGTAATTGGGATTTACTTACTAAAATGAAAAAAAAACTTAATTCAAAATATCTGGAAATTTTACATCATAAAGTGCCAATTAGCTTAGAAAATGTCAAACTACAACATTAGTCTGAAAAGATATAAAAAGTCTACATAAATTAGCTATTAGATCAAAATAAATTATAAAGTCGAACCATATTAAAAAGATCACTATACCAGACAGTAATAGAAATGCAACAGATATATAAGAAATTTTAGACTGCTTTGGGGATTATTTTAATAAACTTAATAATTCAAATAGTATTACCCTACTGTGAAAATCAGTTAAAATAGTTATAAGAAATAATATACATAATAAATTAACCCATGATCAAATAAAGAAAACTGAAAAATCCATTACAATGTTGAAAATAAAAGATCACATTAAACATTAAAAGATAGTAAAGCCCTTGGTAACAACGGAATTATACATGAATTACATAAAATGTTACCTCATGAGGCATTAGTCATTTTATTACAGGTTTTCTCTGTAGTTAAAGATAGATCTAATTTCCCCCCTTCTTGGAAATATATGATAATTTATCCTATACTAAAACAAGATAAAGCTCCATCATTATGTTCTTCTTGTAGACCAAAATCTCTTTTCAACCATGATTATACAAACTTTGCCTTTTTATGCTAAAAGAATTAACATTTTCTTTACTTATTAACTAATAAAGATCAAACTGGCTTTGTATTAAACTGACACTCTCATGTTATTAAAATGATAAATATATTAAATGACTATTCCAATAATATGGAAAAATAATTATCAATAACTACTTAGCTATAATAGAATTAACATTTTCTTTACCTATTAAATGATAAAGATCAAACTGTCTTTATATTAAATGGACAATCTCATGATAATATTAAAATAATAAGTATATTAAATGATTATGCCAATAGTATAAAAAAAGACTTATCAATAATTATTTAGAGAGAGAGAGAGAGACGGGGGGGGTAGCATTTAATAATGTGGAAGGCATTAAACCTGTCTCTGTAAAAACTTTCTCAGAAACTCAGAAAATATAATTGATTTATAGGCAAGTACAAGTTTGGCTTCCCTTGTGGATCATTTTAAGCCTAGATAATTTCCTTTTGAAAACTGAGAATTAAGTCCTGTACCTTGTGTCTATGAGGTAAACACCTTAACCATTATATTAAACCCCAACCCCTAAATGACTGCTGCCACTAATATGTTTCATAGGTAAATCCTAGGCTGTCATTCTGCAGACTATTGCAAGCCTAGCCAATAACTGGGGATCAGAATCCAAACCTGTACCTTGTAGCAGTGAAGTAAAGATCTCAACTATTATGCCAAACACCATCTGTCAAAATAAAAATTGTTCCTTAAGTGTGAAGATTACTTTTTCTATGCCCCTTTTTTCTTTACTGAGGTCAAAATTGAACCCTATACCCTGGAACTGAAAGGCTGTGACCTTAACCATTAAGCTATGCTTCTGATAAAACATGGTGCACTGCTGATATTGGCATAGCATTACTTGAACTAGATCTGCTATGCAATAAGGAATGACTGATAAATAACAACAGATTCATAGTTACTAGTTATGCAGTCCTGGAGACCATTAAGGAGCTGAGCCTTATACTGTGGCAAATCCCCAATTTCTGCAAAGCACTGTCTTGTTAAATGACTAACTCAGTGTCACACAGAAGGAAGAAAAGTTGGAAAGATTCAAACCCCACACCTTTGTCACAGGATGCAGCTTATTAACAAGTTGGAGCCTTAGTCCTCTGCACTAACTGCCACTGTAACAATCACACTTTGAGCCTGCATTTATGTTTTTTACAAACAGGTAATAGGTTTACACTGGACAACAGAAATAAATGTGTCCTTATAGCAGACAAGTTAAACAACAGAATAAAGTCCAGCTCTTCACACTAGAATTCATCCTTGCAGAAATTCTTCCCACTTGAGCTTTAAAACAAACCATTATGTGCAGTCATTTAATAGGTTTTAAAACACAGCTATGGATAAGTTCCAATAAGGCTTAAAGGACATCTTTCAGATTTTATGTTGTAGGGACTTCTAGCACAGTTTCTCCCTTCAAATTTAAATTCCATAGAAACAGTTTGATGCAGTCCTTTCACAAAAACAGCAATCTAGCATTGTCCTGTTTCTTTATACCCTATATTTTCCAAATGGCATCTATTCCTTGATGAGACTTGTCTGCCTGGCCTTAAAATATAAGATTGTCATGGCTCTGGAGTCTCTGCAGCCTCCACCATAGATATATGTTATGTTTTGATAGGCCATAAATCAGAAATCCTGTTTATTGACTTAGGCATGATGACTCCATACCCTATACTGTGGCAAGAATTTTGTAGCAAAATGTATGCCTAGTATAATATGATAATGCTTCATGCAAATTGCCCAGGAAGTGTGTAGACCCTGAGTAAAGCTGTTAAAAGAATGTCTGGAAGCCCAGAATGACAGAAATGTTTCCCTCTCAAATTTTGGGCCTAGAAGGTCTGTTACCAGAGGAAAATGTGAAGAGCAGGAATACCAAAGACGAAAATGCTGTGGATGCACTCAAGCAGTAACAGGAAAACTAAATATGGATAAATATAAAGTAGTTTGACTTCAACTGCTAAAGGAGAACTGCCTTGTTCCTGTTAAATATCTGGCTAAAATAGAACTATGAGTTTGCAAATTCTGAACTGTAAGTTACATGAGAAATTGTGCAAATAGGACCTTATCATATTAAATTCCTTTTGGAAAGTGGACTTGAATTTAAACAAATTGTACTTAAATTGAAGAAAGACTGGAACAGTGTATATATGTGTACATATGTGTGTGTGTGTGTGTGTGTGTGTGTGTGTGTGTGTGTGTGTGTGTGTGTGTGTATATGGGTTCTGTTACTTTTGTTGATTGGTGCCTTGGTAGACATCTGTTTAGATGATACAATTTGGTCGACTAACCAGATGGTCGACATCTGTCAACAAAAGTAGAAGATCGGACCTTACCTCTGAAGTGTCCAGATTTTCACAGACTGTCCAGATTTATGTCTTTTATTTTTGGTTTATTTATTTAGTTTGTAAGAGCAATGTTAAAAATTTGTGCCTATTTTTCAGACTTTGTCCTCTCATTATTTATGGCTTTGGATAAGCTTGCTCTAAGAGGATGAGAGGTATGAATTGAATAATTGTCGGAGTTGTCAAATTCACTCTTTCCTCGAGAACTGTGCAATCTCAGGGTTTATATATAAACACATGTGGGGGGTATAGTTATGAGTGAGAAGATCATTTTTTCAGGTGTCATAGCCCCCCATATGTGGGGGTTTCACCACCCCTGTTCTCTTTACTTTATTATGCTCACTCCAAGATCTGTACTGGTAGTTGGCTTAAAGGATTAAGGAGCTGTTAACGAGCTGTTCCCTGTGGTCCAGAGGTTCAAGGTTTGATTCCCTCAGCCAAATGGTGTGACACTGAATAAGTCATTTAACCAGAAACTGCTCTTAGGCTGATTCTGAAAAAGATTTATGGAGATCAGTGCTTAACCTGAACAACAAATACAAATAAATAATACATAAACAAAATAAGTAACTACTTCAGAAGAAGACTAATCAGTGATAGGCAAGGAAAAACTTAGTCTACTCCTTCTCTAAAAGGCTGCAAGCTCCTCAAAGTAACACTCTCTACACTTTGAGTAGCAGCATATCGCTGTTGTAGGAAGCAAGCAACTGACAGCTCAAGAGGTTATTCTTCACCTACAGTTATGCAAGCAGTCACATATCAAGCAACTCGGTTTACTTATATTTTGGAATTAATTTAATCTGCTTTGTAGTACATATTTAAAAAACTCTTTGCTTACTTCCATCCACTGCTTACACTAAAGATTTCTCTGTTTGGAGTCCCAGTCAAATAGGTAAGTCAGGCAAGTGTTAAGAAAGGCTGAGTAGATGATCGTGAAGGGTCTTCGGGAAAGAGATGGCAAAAAATTAAAAAAAGCTAATATCTGCACTTTTTACTTAATTACAAATTATCAGACCTTGAAATCAGTGTACTCTTTTAGAATAAATATAAATGTACGCACGCACATGCACACACAAACACATGGAGTATACACTACACACAAATTACTCAAGTTTTTTAACCATGTCACAGCACAGCATTAACACTCC
Source organism: Protopterus annectens (assembly GCF_019279795.1). Classification (NCBI taxonomy): domain Eukaryota; kingdom Metazoa; phylum Chordata; order Ceratodontiformes; family Protopteridae; genus Protopterus; species Protopterus annectens. Next base: position 465,417,099 of record NC_056749.1, read on the forward strand.
CTTGGGCACAGGTGAGCTATACTAACAAAACTAAAAATCAGTACAGTCCTATGACATGGCAAGATTCCTTACTTCTGCAATGTCATTTAGAGAGTACAAAGGTCTAGTGAGATGCACCTGAGTAAATGGAATGAGTCAGGAGTACAACAGAGTCCGGTAACATTCTGTATTACCTTGTATTTTGTTGCATTCTAGCCCAGCAGTAACAGCTCACACTGCCTAGACCTTACCCCCGCATGACACTGGGTATGTTCAGCTCCCAAATATAGAGTCACTTTTGCGTGTAAGCACTCAAACAACGAAAGGTGTGCAGCGATGCCATGATGTGTACCTCAGAGTATTCTAAGGAGTCTTCAAGCATTATTACCGCAGAAACTGCAGGTATATTGTAAACAGGAAAAGCACACCATCTTTTTTTTCAAAAAGATGTGAAAATCTTTAACAAAACTAAATAAGGTTTAGAAATCATTTAGCATACAGCAGTCTTCAAAATGACTGCTTTTTCATTTGCATATACCTTTTCCATTTTCTACTGGCAAAATTTTGCTTTGCATTTTTTTCCATAAATACGTATATAACTGTTTTCCTTCAGGGTATATGAAATATATGAAGCCTTACTTATTTGATTTATGCAGATGTATGTGATGACTTGTGACTGGTCTTCAGTTTATCATTCAGAAAGTTACTAGAGTTCATAAGCAACTGTAGAAGCTATATAATTATTCCACATCTCTCTACCGTTTACTGTGTGTGTGTGTGTGTGTGTGTGTGTGTGTGTGTGTGTGTGTGTGTGTGTGTGTGTGGATTGAACTGCATAACAAGATTATGCAATGTCCTCAGCAAAGTATGACAGAGCATCCAGTGGGTTCCTGTTTTCTGTGCATAACAGCCATACATAACCGAGTAAGATTTTCTGTAAAAATGAAACTGTTTTGCCTGGCAACATTATGACTATATAGGGTATTAAGATACCTTGTTACTCTTTCACTTTTAGCTAACTTTGCCGAGTTCATCCACAAGTAAAGTTTGCCATCCCTTTGTGTAACTAATCTATCCTGCTCAAAATTATATACCAGACTTTTTTTTGTCCCACTATAAATTAATAGTAGCATATTATTTTCTTATTCACCTTACTCTAGATGCTATTTTAAAAAAGAAATATGTTATGTATTGTGGCCTTTTTCAGCTAGAAATAACTGATGATTGTTAAATACTTAAGTATTAACATTTGGGTTCTTATGGGTAATGAAGTAATATTTATTGGTGAAAATAACCCCAAAACTAGCAATAGTGACTAAAAGTTATTATTCTAGCTTCATTACTATAAAAATTGTTATTAATTTAAAAATATATACATATTATCAAACAGATAAACTGAAACAAAAACTGATTCTTATTACTTAGACAAACCATCTTTGAAGCTTTCACTTCTTCTGTTGAGACTGGTGATGGTGACAGGAGTTGCAGTGCTGTATTATAATATGTTAGTTTTATTTTCAGTACTAACTAGAGTGGTGTAAGACTTCAATAATTCTTCCTGCATTCATGATATCAGCATTATGGCATGTTATTTTGATATTAAGTTACTCAGTTAATTAGTTTATATATTCATGGGTTAATGCTAGACTATTGATCCAGCAGAATATGTGCAGCCTAGCTACAAGAACCCAGACTGTGAATACCCACAGATATGAATGAATAATTGATACCCACTTACAACCCACTTTAATGAGGGCTTGAGAGTCAAACCCAGGGCTATATAATACCTAACTTTAACCCCTTTCAGTGAGGAATTAGGGAGCCAGGCCTAGGGTGTAAGGGACTGAATCCCTTGAGCAGACCAGACAGAGGTCCCATCTCAAGAATCTGTGGGAAGCAGAAAAGGCAGAGTACTTTGAAGTAATCAGTGTAGTTCAGGGAAGACATGCCCTTGATTGCCTTGGTGAGGAAATGCTGCAGTCTCTGATATGATAAGACACAAACATACCAAGGGGGGTATTATACTCTGTCATGAGCCTGATGAAGGAGGAGTACAGAGGGGTGATAAATTCTTCAGACCTTGAAAATGTACCCCTGCTGATCAGTCTGGCCAGATAAAAGGGGATTTCTGAACAGTACTGGCTACATGGTGATCCAAGGATTGTTCATTATCAACAAAATGTTCCAGGTACCTGATATCTGAGTCTACTTTCAAAGGGGTTTTACCTGTGTGGTAGGTGAATGAGTGCCCTTGTTTGCTGAAGGACACAACGCTGCATTTCTTGGCATTTTAATGGCCCAATCACCATTTGTTGATGTGTGTTAGGCCCTCTTAGAGAATCTGGTAGTGAGGTGAGGAGTTTATGACTGTTCAGAGTCTGCAAACTTAGTCAGTCACAGGCCTTTGGCATCAGCCTTGACAAGACAGGAATAAATACCAAATAAAAGTGGTCCTATGGTCTATCCTTGGGGAGCACTCTTTTTAATGAAAGTATGCTACCAACGCTAATAGACTGAGTTCTGTCAGTAAGCCAGTTTGCTATCCAGTGGGTAACATAGGGGTTTACATTTAGTTTGATTAGCTTATGAATAAAGCTAGAATGTGGAATAGTATCAAATGCATTTTCTAGGTGCAGGTAGGCAGTGTGAACCAACTTGCCTGTGTCTAATACAACTGTAACTTGTTCAAAGAAGTCCACAATTTCAGGAGGCAAGGTCTGCCTTTATCAAACCCAAACTGGATTGGATCTAGGGCTTGTCGACAGCCTATATCATTAAAAATAATTTCTATAATGATGCATTCCTTTGCTTTACAGATAAGGCTGGTGAGGCTTACAAGTCTGTAGTTCCCAGGGTCAGTAGTAACCCCCCAGTGGAGAGGGATGACTACAGCAGTTCTTCATATCTCTAATATGAATCCAGTAGAGGGGCTGAGACCATTTCTAGTATTTGCAAGGAGGCAATGCGGCTTTAGTAGTGTTTGTCTTGAAGAAAAGGCACTCAGGATTTGCTCAGCAGTGATCAGAGGGGGTGACATGGGCATGCTAATTTGTAGTGGAAAGTTAGGGTGTGGATGAGGAGAAAGCTTGAGCTAAATTTGTAAGTCAATATGTTGGCTATGTCCTCAGGTGACTGGTATGTGTTACTGTTATGTATTAGCTCATCTCAGTGCAGGTGACTGGTGTGTGTTATTGTTATGTATTAGCTCAGTACAGTGCAGGTGACTGGTGCGTGTTATTGTTATGTATTAGCTCAGTTCACTGCAGGTGACTGGTATGTTTTATTGTTATGTATCAGCTCTGTGCAGTGCAGGTGACTGGTATGTGTTACTGTTATGTATTAGCTCATTTCAGTGCAGGTGACTGGTGTGTGTTATTGTTATGTATTAGCTCAGTTCAGTGCAGGTGACTGGTGCGTGTTATTTTTATGTATTAGCTCAGTTCAGTGCAGGTGACTGGTGCATGTTATTGTTATGTATTAGCTCAGTTCAGTGCAGGTGACTGGTATGTTTTATTGTTATGTATTAGCTCCGTGCAGTGCAGGTGACTGGTATGTATTACTGTTATGTATTAGCTCAGTTCAGTGCAGGTGACTGGTATGTGTTATTGTTATGTATTAGCTCATTTCAGTGCAGGTGACTGGTATGTGCTATTGTTATGTATTAGCTCAGTGTAATGCTGGATGTTAGTTATAAGTTTATGACATAACTGAAGAAGGCTCTGTGGTTGTCCTTAGCATAGGTGCAATTTTCAGTTCATACTTACTTTTGGAGGATTTGACTTTGCTTCTGAGTGCTTTATTGACCTTTCTGAGATCTCCTCTTGTTGACTGATTATTAGGTTTAGAAATATGGGCTAAGAGTGTCTTCCTCTTATTGTGTAGTTTGTTTACACTGAGGTTCCAGCATTGGGGTTTATTCCTGAACTTGGGATTGTAAGTGTGTCTTATTGGAATTGATACCTCAATGCATGCTTTGAGGTGAGCATACAACTTACCTATAACTCTGGCAGAGTGTGTGTGATGGGGGGGGGGGTCATAGAAAGAGAGAGGAAGATGCATTTTATCATGTTATCAGTTCAAGTCTGTAAAGACAGAACGGTTTTGTGGCAGATCCATTTTATTCTAATAATGAGTTACTGAATGGTGGCCAGATCTGACCGGTGATATGGTAACTGAAGGTGTTGAGTACAGTCTGACCGGTGATATGGTAACTGAAGGTGTTGAGTACAGTCTGACTGGTGATATGGTAACTGAAGGTGTTGAGTACAGTCTGACCGGTGATATGGTAACTGAAGGTGTTGAGTACAGTCTGACCGGTGATATGGTAACTGAAGGTGTTGAGTACAGTCTGACCGGTGATATGGTAACTGAAGGTGTTGAGTACAGTCTGACCAGTGATATGGTAACTGAAGGTGTTGAGTACAGTCTGACCGGTGATATGGTAACTGAAGGTGTTGAGTACAGTCTGACCGGTGATATGGTAACTGAAGGTGTTGAGTACAGTCTGACCGGTGATATGGTAACTGAAGGTGTTGAGTACAGTCTGACCGGTGATATGGTAACTGAAGGTGTTGAGTACAGACGAGGGCTATATATTCTTGACAGCAAGCTCCAGTATTTTAGTAACCCAGTCAGGACTAGAACTAGTTGGCCAAGGCATTCAGGTTACAGCGGCCAGTGTCTGCAAGACTGATATTTTGTGGTTCAAGCCAATCCTTTGCACCCCATGTTATTTTTTTTTACTTAAAAACTTGATTAGTTGTAAGGCATTTGATACATTTTATAACGTGCAAGCTAATAATAATAAAAATACTTTATATTTCCTAAATATGAAATTTCCCTTGGGCCTTCACTGAAAAATGGTCTTACATGGCCCAGTCAGGCACTCCCTGTAAAGCAATGTAACAAATAAATAAATAAATTGCATACCTAGATGTTTTCCTTTCAGGAAAAAGGGTAAGCAGTATTATTTATTTGTATAAATGCATGATAGCAAACTAAAACTTACTATACAAACAAGTAAAAGTGAATGGTCTTGTGTAGGTCAGCTTGATGATGACTTCATCTGTAAGCATGTTTCTAAATAAACAAAAGAAAAAAATTCTTTGTGGGTGTGCAAAGCTTCAGGCAGTTCATAAAGTAAGCTGAAGCTGTGAATGCCTAATCATGCATGATCTCGTTGGAGTGTATGTTCATTAAGCATGTGATTATCTAATTTATACCAGCAATTATAAAACAATCAAAGTAAACAGCAACCTCCGCTTAATACACTCATGCCAAGCTTTGCAAAAAATTCTTTGTATGCAGCTATATGTATAGCAGAGTACAATAATAAAGAAGTGTTACATATCCTCTCATAGTGCCCACCTAGATTTGAAGTCTGTTTTTGGTGGAAATGTAAATATATTACCTTGAAGGTGGACATCAGACTTCCACCACTTCCATTCATTCATTCGAGAAACAGTTACTTTGTGACCTTGTATTCACTAGTACATACACACAAACACACACACACTCTTTATCTCTCTCTCTTATGCATGTGTAAATACATGCAAGTATATCTGTGTGCCCAAGTTTGTTAGCACCCTCTCACTTTCTTACACGCACATGCATACTCACAAATAGATACACATGCACACCCACACATATACTCAAACATACTCTCCCATGTACTTGCATATGCATGTAGATATATGAACATTTATATTTCCCCACATGCACACACACAGTCTCCCTCACATACATGCATACTCAAAAATGTCTATACACATGCATATTTATGCATCTAACCTTTAAGCATCTTCATGACCTTCAATTGACATTATTCTAAGTACAAAATCTATAAACTGGCTTTTGAATCATTAGTAACATTAACAGTCAGATGTTGTAAATTATCCTTAATAGTTAATAAACTAAATAAAACTGTGCTTAGAGCTTCCCCTTTGTAGGCAGAGACCATATTTCCCCTTGCCTATCTCAGTTTCCTTTATATAGCCAGTTTCCTTTATATAACCAGTTTTGTGCAAGTGCATTTTGCATTTTGGAAAAAGGAATTATATTAGTCCAAATGCATCCTATAAATGCAATCTGGAGACTATAAGATCTGTTTTTAATTTCCAGACAGAGTGGAGGGGAACAATAATTAGACTCTAAGAATTCCCTGTTCCAAAAAAAGGACCATAGGACAGAATGACAAGGAGTAAGTTACACACTAACAGCTGATGGAGAAAAGATGGGGGAGGGAAAGAAACAGAGCACATCATTTAAAACTATGGCCTGCTTTCCTTATCATTTTAAACTATGGCCTGCTTTCCTTTCCTGCGGTTGGTTCTACTTTTGTCGCTTCTTATGGAAGTGTATTGTGTTGCTGGGGGACAGGCCAAGATCCTGTCCAGTACTTGTTTCTGTTTTATAACTTTTTTTTCTTATGTCTTAACCATGGAAACATCCTTTTTTGCTCAGATATGACTTTAGGTTTCCTGATGTAAGCACCCCTCATGAGTAGACAACATCTGGTTCTTTATTTTCTTTGGCACAACAAATCCCAGAATCCAGTTTTTATCCTTGCTAAAGTAGGACTTCTTAAAAAATATGGAGGATTCTATTGTCATCGTCTCAGGGGTGTCTGTCAGGTAGCTTGTAGACCACAATTAGTCAACCAAAGCCTTTCATCTGCCCTCGCCATGTCCCACAGCTAACTGATTTGACTATAAAGATGCATGCTAGACAAGGTAATAATGCACTCAGACCTTGGCAAATATGATAAATGGTCCTTGAACAGTATAGTAAATGACCACTGAATCAAAACCTTGGTCACCCCTGGTATTTAAATAGTCCACCATTGCTCATATGTCCACAGCCTTCTCAACATGAGGCAACTACTTTTGATCCAGATATAACTGAAGATACAAGAACTTTTAACACTTTTATACAGTCTTTCCTGTACTATTCTTTCCAGACAGTAATGAAGAAAACTCTCAAGTTACATTTCTAAGTATTTCCATTTCCAAGGCAGGATTCACATAGCTTTCTGCCCTCGTCACTGAAGACAGACATGTACTGTATCATTCCTTGTACTGATAGTTGTATTAAGATAAAGCTTCAACATAGTTTCCTTTTCATCCTTTGCACTCAAAACCCTGATAAATTGTGTAGCTTTGTAAGGATGAGAGCCTGAAATATTTTGTTTTGTACAAGTTCTTATCTGCAAATAGTAAAGCAAGTCCTTTCTGAATTAATTTGATTTACTGTTTAGATGCGGGAGTTGAAAAATCCAGTCCACATTTGGACCTGGCCTCAGTAAAATAAATCCTGGCACCCTCAGAGGTATTATACAATATTTTTCTGATTCCAGGAATAAAATTTGAGAGCTTAAACAAAACGTGAAAGGTCCACAATTTTGCTTTATAGAAGGGATGTTTGTGCAATATTTCCAGTTCTGCAATGCTTTGGTCTCAGGACTATAAACTTATTAGGAAAGGGTCCCATCACAGAATATGGTTGCATCTGGCATATACACCTTGGGTTTTACTTCTAATTTGAATGGAATTTGATATTTTCCAAATTCTGTAGGACTGTGTATCATAACAACAATACTAAATTTATATGTAAAAAATATGCAATATCCTTTCCATCTTTCTCCAGAGTCTAAAAAAGGATCCTTGTGTAAGGGCGCCCTTATTTCGGGACTATTTTCTATTTAATGTTTTCTTCCTTTGCGTACTTTAACTACGCCTCTTAATGTTTTATGCTCAAATTTTGCTCATAATACCAAAACAGAGTATTCTGTTAATTCCCCAAATAACCATCAGGTTCCACAGTAATATACAGATAATCTTGTAGCACGGGCAAACAAGGATTTCTTGTAATTCTACATACATAATTAGGCAGTTATGCACATTGTCAATTACAACAAAGGGTTTCCTTATGCCTTAGATGCTGAACTTACTCAGATTACAGATCACTGTAAGGAATTGGTTCTTACTGTTTCTTCTGATCTTTCTTTTGATGCACAGATAAAGATAACATGTAAGAAGGGATATACCAGTTTATATATAATCCCTACAACAACTTGTTTGAGATCTTTTGAACTCTTTTTAAATCACTGATAAGATCCATTACTGAATTTGCTGTCTCCTTCTTTCTGTGCTCCAAAAGTGACTTCAGGAAGCTTGAACAAATGCAATGTCCATTCAGATTTTTTGAGCTTAGGTATACACAACATCTAAGAAGCTGAATGTATTTTGTGTAAGCTATAGATTATTGGTGGTAACATTATAAATGCCTATAAATTATAACTAAAGAAAAATATAAAGTGTCTAGTACAATGTTTAATCCACCTGCTTGCCTCACATTATGCACACCAGAAATAACTCATGTTTATTACATGTGGCTGTTGCAAATCAGATTTAAAAGTAGGGCAGTTTATTTTAGAACTGCTAGATTATGGAATATTACCCTTCTACATTAGATCTGATGAAATGACAGATGTTTTTAAAACCAGTTTACACAATTTTTGTGTGGATATGAAATTTAAACTTCTTATAAGCTGGCTACAGATTCTTTAATGGCCAATTTTAGTCTTTGAGTCTTCTAATGACCTTTGACCTTATACAACTTTTAAGCAGTTCTTACCATCCTTAATCTGATTCCTCGAGAGGAGGAAGATATTTCGTAAAACATTTATCTGCCTGAATTTTGCAGAAAAAAAGATAAGAAAAACAGTATTGATATGTACAAGTCCCCTTGAAGTTGTATTAGTAGAGTATACATTAGGTCTGAAAGCTAATCCAAGTATATTATTTTCCATAGACATGCTTCGCTGACAGTTTATCTCATAATAGAGGGATGGTTCATCTGTAAGCTAATATGTCTAAGTCACTAATATTAAGTATATGTCTTGGTAATTGTGAGATTCCCCCCAATGTTTCTATTATGGGCTGCAGGAATTCCCAGATACTTCTCAAAAAGAGAATTATATCAATATGAAAAGAGTGATCCAGATACTTCTCAAAAAGAGAATTATATCAATATGAAAAGAGTGATCCAGATACTTCTCAAAAGAGAATTATATCAATATGAAAAGAGTGATCCAGATACTTCTCAAAAAGAGAATTATATCAATATGAAAAGAGTGATCCAGATACTTCTCAAAAAGAGAATTATATCAATATGAAAAGAGCGATCCAGATACTTCTCAAAAATAGAATTATATCAATATGAAAAGAGCGATCCAGATACTTCTCAAAAAGAGAATTATATCAATATGAAAAGAGTGATCCAGATACTTCTCAAAAAGAGAATTATATCAATATGAAAAGAGTGATCCAGATGCTTCTCAAAAAGAGAATTATATCAATATGAAAAGAGTGATCCAGATACTTCTCTAAAGAGAATTATATCAATATGAAAAGAGTGATCCAGATACTTCTCAAAAAGAGAATTATATCAATATGAAAAGAGTGATCCAGATACTTCTCAAAAAGAGAATTATATCAATATGAAAAGAGTGATCCAGATACTTCTCAAAAAGAGAATTATATCAATATGAAAAGAGTGATCCAGATACTACTCAAAAGAGAATTATATCAATATGAAAAGAGTGATCCAGATACTTCTCAAAAAGAGAATTATATCAATATGAAAAGAGTGATCCAGATACTTCTCAAAAAGAGAATTATATCAATATGAAAAGAGTGATCCAGATACTTCTCAAAAGAGAATTATATCAATATAAAAAGAGTGATCCAGATACTTCTCAAAAAGAGAATTATATCAATATGAAAAGAGTGATCTTCTCTTTCCCCAAACCTTTAAGCTAAAATTATATTAGCTCTCTAACTGATTATTCCAGGTGTTCTATGTAGAGTGAAAGAATGGGATTGAAAAAAAGGTATTCCCTCTCTAGAACCTTCTGTAGAGCTAGGAGTCTCAAAATGGAAACATGCACCAAACATATTCCATAGACTGTACATATATTTTCTTAACAGGTTATAGAATGGTCCTAATAAGATAAAATTAATCAAACAGATTCTAGATAAGACCAGAAAACTCCTTCAAAATTGTCCTTAGAAATAAAACTTAACAGTGTAAGAAACTTCTCTGTGTGGATGATTTTCAGTCTATATATCTCTAGTTAATCACTGTATATTAATCAGATCAGACAATAGTAGTAGAAGTAGTAAACTTAAACTTGTCTCAAGTCAAAACAAAACAAAACAAAACAAAAAATAATAATAGAAAATATATAATTGTACAGCATTACTAAGTATTCAAAAGTAATCCAAGCAAGGTAGGCAGTCTGTTTCCAGTTGAAAATCCTTTATTAAGTTGTTGTTGTTGTGTCTTTCAGCTTTTCCCGGTTAGGGGTCACTACAGCGGAACTACACTTAATAAAAGGATTTTCGACTGGAAACAGACTGCCAGCCTTGCTTGGATTACTTTTGAATACTTAGTAATGCTATGCAATTATATATTTTCTATTATTATTTTTTGTTTTGTTTTGACTTGAGATGAGTTTAAGTTTGCTACTTCTACTATTATTGTCTGATATGATTAATATACAGTGATTAACTAGAGATATATGGACTGAAAATCTTCCACACAGAGAAGTTTCTTACACTGTTTTGTTTCTGGACCCACTACACTTGTTTGAGTTGTTTTGAGACTTCAGGGATACCACGGAGATTACTTGTTTTTAGAAATAAAACTTAGAAACATGGGACTCCTGCTTTGGGCAGCAGTGGTGTAGGACATGTCTTTAGGCTCACTTTCTCCTGCTAAAAACCTTAATTTTTTATAAGAAATTGGTTATTCTTCCTCCTGCTTTTACTGTATACAAGATGAATTATTATCACAAGAAAGAGTAAATATGAATGATCTGCAAGCTTTTAAGAAGTTTGGTAACACACCATTATCTGACAAGAGCTCTTCATGTGTGAACCAGAACCCTTGCAAGTTACAGTAGAAAGTCGAGTTATCATTTGATTTAAAAATGGATGCATTGGATAAGAAACTCAAATCACTCATGCTTGAACTGCAGAACATGAATCAAACTCTTGTAGAGCATACATCTCATACTGATTCCACAATAAGACATTGATGGTACCCTCTCAGACCACTCCAATCAACTATCTTGCTTAACTGATGAAACAACATCCCTGAAGAAAAAAGTTGAACAACTAGAAATTAGATTAGAATACACAATGACAATATTTACTGATCTGAAAGGTCGTCGCAGCACGTAGAATCTCAGATTCTCTGGCTTCCCAGACTGGGTAGAACAAGTGGACTACAAATGATTTATACCACAGTACATACAATATTGTGCCATGTCCTTGAATGCTGAATGCAGCAATAGATTTATCTGTTCTAGCTTTAAAATCATAGCATTATAGTGTTTGTTAGCTATTATTAGCTTTGTCACTTTGCTGCATATGTTATTTGGAAGCCATTAATTGTGAAGGAAATGCTCTCCTTTCTGAATCATACCACTTTTTTTTGGGGGGGGCTGTGACTGTACCCTGGTACTGGAAACAAACAAAGTTATGTGATCCTGCAATCACCCTCAGAGTACCAAGGTACGCAGTACTTAGTTATGGCTAGCTATTTATATGCTGCTATATATAGTTATGAGATTCTTCATTACTTTATTTGTTCTGATTTCTCATTTGCAGTCTTTTGAATAAATTGTTCTACTCTTTTTTTGTCTTAATAGTATTCTGCTCACTATGCGATGAGAATCAGTTTTTTGAAATAAGGGACACACTTTGTCAGTACCCAAGTTATTGGTTTGCTGGAACTAGTCAGTAAGGTTTCTCACTTGAACTATAACAGACTCCAATATTAATTGAAAATGAGTAATATTGTTGTACTATCCTGGAATGTAACTGGCCTCTCTAACCTAGTAAAATGAGCTAGGGTACTTATTTTATTATGGAACTTATCATCCCTACATTTTTTGCAGAGAGTCATCTGACTCAACCCGAGCACATTAAGATTCAAAACATATTCAAACAGGGCATTATCTGCATATCCCACAGTCAGAGGAAGAGTTAAAATTATTTTACTTACCAAGAGGGCAACTTTTGAACCCCTAGCTCAGATGACTTACCCAGAAGAGAGAGTCTTGGGATTAAAGTTTTTTGTAAGAGAGGCTAATTACTTTTATGTCCACTTATTTGCCATCAGGTACCTCCTTATTAGATGCAGTGAGATTTGTGAGGGAACAAATTTATTTTCAAGAAGGCATAGTCTTGTGGGGAAGTGACTGGAGCACCATATGCTCATATGGACCCCATTTGACTGGAATACCACCTCTTGGCAAGACACGGGGTCGATATTTTAAAATGTTAGTGGTGTTAGATGTGCAGAATGAGAAGATAAAGTTGCCCAGTAGCCTTTATACCTGTATATCACATAGATTCTGCACATTCTCTAGGACTGATAAAATAACAGCTATAAGCGAACATATTCACCACATCTCCTCCCTCCAGTATGGTCCTGTGCGACTTTCCTACCAAATATTATTGCCACTTGTGATGCAGTTTACAGAGACACTAGGGAGCTAAATATGTCTCTCTATTGGGGTTTCCAGTATAGACAGACAATTAGAAATTTTAATCAGTGGGTTGACACCCAAGTCACTTCATAGTCAATACATACTCACTTGGGCTGGAAGTATTACAAGATGACTCTGGCACAATATCTTAAATCTTTTACTTGAGTTAAGTTGGATTTTGCACAAGAAAAACAGGAGTCTTTGAAACAGCTACTGAGGTGTCACATGGGTGTATGCTTGGAAATAAGGATCCAGATAAGGAAACCGTAGCCCACCTTAGCATAATCTGATTTAAGAACTAGCTTATAAAATCGATCAAGGAAAACAAACTTTACAATTAAAATTTTTAACTACTCCTTCTCTTCTGTTAAGTACTTGGCTTTAAGAGTACAGAACCTCAAGGTTTCCAGGAGAATTACGAGACTGATGGATCCCTGTACCTAAGAAGCAGTTAGGTCTTCGTCAGACATCGGCAAGGTAATTGTAACTTACCTACACAAACTTTATGGGGTTAAGGACGATTTCCCCTTTTCTTCAGTTGACGTGATACACTATCTTTCTGAATTCAACTTACCATGATTAAGTCAGGAACAGGCTAGGGAAATTTGGTGGCCAGTTACTCCGCGAGAAACAGAGATGACTTATAATAAGCTGTTGAAATGGAAAACACCAGGATCTGATGGGCTGCCCCTTGAAATATACAAGGAGGGTATGGAAGAATTTTTTTGTTAAATTTGCAAACTTGTTTAATTACATTATGCAAACAGGGGATTCCCCTCTATCCAGAAAAGAGGCTATTATAACTTTGATTTTAAAGCCAGGTAAGGATTCACTTCAAGTTTCCTCCTATCACCCCATTTCAGTTCTTAACCAAGATTATAAATTATTTATGGCTATTTTAGTGAATACTTTCCAAATATTTGCCAAGTGTAGTGCATCTTGACCAGTCGAGTTTATTATAGGCAGAACTGCAGCAGATAATTTAATAAAGATCTCCCTGGTGATTGAGGATGCCTCTAGCACTAATAACGCTCAGCTTCTTAGTAGTCTGGGCACAGAGAAAGCATTTAACCACATACAGTGGGAATATATTTTCCTTGCCCTAAAACATATTGGACTCCCTGACAAAATGGTAAGTTTTCTAAAGAATCTTTTTGAGGGCTCACATTCTAATCTGAAAAGGGACTTGAGACTCTCCACTAGTTTTCCAGTTTTGAGGGGTACTAGGCAGTTGTTCTCACTACCCCCTTCCATCCCCTTATATATTGAACCCTTTGCTGAAAAATTGTATAATTTCTTAGTGGAAGAATACAAGGTAGGTGAGCAAATCTTCAAGCTCTCATTATATGCAGATGGCCTACTACTACTATATCTATCACACCCTCATGAACAATTAGCTAGAGCCTTAGAAACTCTACACAGTTTTGGCAGACACTCTGAGTATAAAATGAATGTGTGAAAAATGAAGACAGTAAGAATCTGTTATATCCCCTCACATCAGAATAGACAAATGTAACCATTTTTAGAAGGGCACAGCTGCACAATATATTTCAGCATACAATATACCATTACAATTCAGAAGTCAGACAAACTTACTTAATACACATTTTAGATGAAAGTCATAGATTTCTGTGGGCTAGAAAGGGCTATGTTTGGACATACTAGGGAAAATATTGTCAGTAAATTAGTTTATTTTACACCATATTTTACACACCACTCAGGGGATTCCTGTCCCTGAACAGATTGGGATATTTTGATCCTTTCCGTGTATTCTGGAGGGCTAGGCCTCTCTGATTCTGTTCTATCTGCTAAGGCGGTTAAAGCCAAAGCATGCATACCATTAATAACTTATGATTACTGCTCATCTTGGAAAAATACTTTGTTGGATTTGCTGGGGGGACTTAATCATTTCTTCAGCCTACTTAATGTGAGAAGATCCAATAAGATTTATAAGTTGTCACCATTTTTTCAAGATATTTTACTCACATTTGACTATATCCTAACAGCTACAGGGCTGACACCCTGGTGGAAAGAGTTCTCCCCTGTGTGGTATCCTGTAACTGGCAAAATGTTTACCCCCCAGACTTTCAGGCTCATGAAATATTTTCCTAACCTAAAGTATTGGGCTCAACTGCTAAATAGTCCTGTTATTATTTCCTTGCCTGTTTTCTCAGGGACATTTGGGGTGGATGCACTTTATAGAACTTTATATAATTTATAATTAAGGTTTGTAAAATTCCTGCCTCCAGTCACTCCTTTTGTGCCCCACTAGATAGTGGACATTCAGCAGCACATACTTAAACAAGAGCTCTATAAGCAAAATATATAGACGTCTTCTGGCCTCAAACCTGCTAACAACACACTATGGGAAAGAGGCCTAGGTATTCCAATGTCACCTATAATTTGGGACAAGTTAGATCAAATCCCCACATACGCCTCCCGGAACAGAAAATACCATTTTGTTTGGGGGGGGTGGCAGTGTCTATTTCAATACTTTTACAACCCTGCTAAACTCGTCAGAATGTTTCCCAATCCAATACTGCAACGCAGTATTGGAGATGTTTGGGGCCTGGGGTGGCTGACTGGCTACACATGTTTTGAGGCTGTCCTTTCCTACAAATATTTATTTTATTTATTTATTTATTTATTTATTTATTATGTGTTATGTGTTTATTTATTATGTATTATATTCAGGAAGAATCTGCAAGGGGGTTGTGCAATTAATGGGAATATACCCCAACATCCTCACCATTTTTAATTATTTCCTTGGCCTGATCCGTTCCTCCATTGTTATCAAAACACCAGCAAACAGCCTGCAATGTTTTCCTGTTGCTAAAAGATGAGCAACCAGATGCTGGAAGCAGCAGTCTCCCTGCATTACAAAAGTTGGAAACATTAATTCTGTCCCTTTGTGATTTGGAACTCATTTCCTTTACCACAGACAAGGCTAACTCCCAGATACAAAACCAGGACCAGGAGAAACTTAATACCTGGCTCGATGCCTGAGTTTACTACAGAGAACTGGACACACTTATATATTACTTACCATAAGAAGGTAGGATGGCACCCACGATCCTTCCTGTCTCTTGGGTTTGGATTACAAGGCACTTACTAATTATTCCTTCATGACACAGTCTAACCCCTAGATCCTTTTCATCTTTTTTATCTCATTAGAATCACCATGCAGTATGTACTCTTTCAAGTCTTTCTTCAACTCCCTTCAACGTACGGGTTTTTTTATAAATAATTATAGCCTTTCTGTTCCTTTTTCCTTTATCTATCTTAATCATTATTTGGCAAGTAGAGCTACTTAAAACACTCACATGCTGCAGTGACATACACCTTAATCCAGGACCCAGTATACCAATCAATCCAAACCTTGATCCGCTAAGTCCTCTATACCATAGGCCAACCTCTTCTGTCCTCTTCCTAAACCTGAATGTAAGAAGTATATTAAATAAAATCCATGGCCTTCATGCCCTACTAGCTCTATATAAACCACAGATTGTTTTTCTAACTGAAACAGCTAAAACCAGAGAATCACAATAATCAAATTATAGCTCCTGGCTACAATATTATACGCAGAGACAGAGTGGGGAAAAAAGGTGGGGGGGGGTAGCAGTATTATTCCAAAATCATCTCACCCACGAACTCTTTGATGGTAATATCTCTGAAGTCAAAATGTAGAACTAATCCTTGCTAAAAATAAACCCCAACAAACATATAAATATTGTAGGCAGCTATTTCCTACCACATAATAACATTACTACAATAGAAGACCTGCTAAACTGGATCTTAAACTCCCTTCCACAAGAAACTATTCTATTAGGTGACTTTAATATTGACTGGCTTAACTGCTCTGGCTACAATCCCTCTACCCACATTAACTTATCCCATCCCACACTAGAATCGATAAAACATCAAATCACCAGCCCATCCTGGACTGGATTCTTATATGTAGCCGCTCTCTCTCATACCAATCTGGCTGTCTACCTGATAGTCTGAGTGACCATCAGCCTACCTACCTAATTAGGAACAGAACTCACCACATCAGCCAGAGTATCCTCAGAGTCGTAAGAAACAAAACGAACTTTATACCTAATAACTTCACCTCTGCACTAAATGTTGTAATTGGACTCCCCTGAAGCAACTGTCTCTTGATGAAGCTGTGTAGTACTTTAACTCAACTTTTTTACAAATTTTAAACTGTCACTCACCCTGCAGAACCATGTGAATAAAAGCAAATTACGTCCCATGACTAACTAAGAAACTAAAACTACACTGAAAGACAGGGATAAAGCTTGGATACAATTCTACAAAAACAAAACCATTACTATGAAACAAATCTACTTAGAACTCCAAAACAAAGCCAAAAAACAAATTAAACTTGACAAAACTAACAACTACCAAAACATACAAGAAAAATATGTTCACAACCCTCAAAAATCTGGGCCACAATAAATACTATACTTCAGCCAGGGAAATCCACAACTCCAGCCCCTGTAATAGTAAACAACCATGATAACATTCCCACACAATTTAATAACTACTTTACTGGAACAGTTCAAAGCCTTGCCAATGCCCAGAATAATGCTAGTAGCCTCATACTGACAACTACCCAAACCCACCCCATCTCACAAAACCATGCTTCCAACTTTTCCCTGTGCCCAGTGTCCACCAAATTTATTTCTAAACTCCTTCATAAACTTAAATCGACCACTCTGGCTGCTGCTAACTTACCAGCAGATTTCCTTCAGATAGCTGCAGAAGCTATAGCCTATCCTGTTGCTATTCTCATTAATAGATCTCTATCAGAGTGCAAGGTACCTACCATATGGAAAACATCACATATCATACCACTACACAAAGGCGGTAACTGCTTAGAACTCATTAATTACCGCCCAATCACTATTCCATCACCCTTATCAAAATATTAGAAAGAGTTGTTCACACTCAACTAATGCACTACCTCCAAAAAAACAACCTGCTATCTAAATCGAAGCATGGCTTTAGACCCTCCCACAACACCACCACAGCACTGTCTTTTACCAACATAATTTACCACTACAGAAACAAGGGCCTATTCATATCCTCCATATTTTTAGACTTATCAAAAACTTTTGACATGGTTAACCACAATATGCTTCTTAATACTTTATCCACCCTAAACAGCCCCTCCTCTATCTCATGGTTCAACAGCCACTTATCAGGCCATCAACAAGCAGTCCTATGGCAAAATCAATTGTCCGCTCTCTTACCAGTATTCTTAGGAGTCCCTCAAGGCTCCATCCTTGGCCCTTTACTGTTCTCTCTATTTACCAACCAGCTCTTCCTCCACACTCACTGCTTCAGTTGTACAATATGCTGACGATACCACCCTTATATGTGCCACCCTTACAATAAAAGAACTGCATACCCTAACCCAGAATAACTTTACTTTAACAGAAACATGGTTCACTAACACCAAACTTATTGTTAATCCCAAAAAAAAACCAAAACTAATTATTTTCAGCCCATGTAGGCCCCCCCAAACAATGATTTTAGCATCAGTTCCAAAGACAATACCCAGATCACTCCAACCACAGACAGTAAACTGTTAGATGTAGAAATAGACAACAACCTGAGGTTCGACATCCACATAGCACAAACCATCAAGAAAGTTCACAAAAACCTAGGACTCCTCTACAACAACTTCTCACTAAATATACCAAAACCACAATAGCGAGGACACATCTCTTCTCCATCCTCCTCTGCTGTGCATCCCCAGTTCTGATTAATCTCTGCAAGGTTGACTTAAACAAGCTGGAATCTTGTTATATGTCCCATCACTGTCTTTCACTTAAGCAGCTTAACTGGCCTGAGCTGCCTCAACTACTGCTACACAGTCAATTGTCAATAGTATACAAGTTATACTACCTTCCTGATAAAACCCCAGTACTCCAGCATCTAATTCAACCATATACTACTACTAGAACCTTAAGATCTAGTAACCAGAACCGCCTAAATGTCATCAAATATAAGAATGATGCTGGTAAATCTCTCTTTGGTTGCACTATTGTGAGAGTCTGCAATACACTACCCAGCCACCTAACATCTAACAGCTCTATTACACAATTTAAAAAACTTCTGAAACCCACTATACAAACAACTGGCTATGCTCTTGTTACTCCCCAGGTTAAATACATGCTAATGTATTGTTATGTGGATACTGTTATGTGATACCAGTTCCCCTGTAAGGCTGCTATTCTGATTATACCTCAAGGAATGTTACTATGTTTGCTATTTACTGCTTAGTACTAAGAGCTGTTTATTTTATTCTTAGCACCCATTACCTGTTGCCATAAACGATTACCATATTGTGATAGTTCTTTTACTATATTGCATGTTTTTATCCTTAAAAAACTATGCATTGTGTTCTGAATTTTTATTTTATTGTGTTCTGAACCACTGAAAATGGACTTGTGTCCAGCTGGACTTTACCGGTAAACATATGTAAAATATAATAAAAAATAAAATAATGTACCTCAGAGCTCAGTGAAAATGTCCAGTTATATTCAATATGCTTTTCAGCTTATTATGATACACTAAGCTCTTTCTCAGCTTAAAGTACAAACTAGTCCATGGAATTTCTTCAGGATCAGTGTAAATGCAATATGTTCCACACTTGAGAATCCTTTTGATAATAATTATTTCATCAATTACTTTATTGTAATCTTTTCAGTGGAATTCATTGAGAACCACCTGATGGTCTGGTTGTTTTTAACCAGTGTTGTTTATGTATTTCTTGTACTGATGGAACTGTAACTTCATAAAGATTGTCATTAAAAAAACTGAGAAACATCACAGATGGCACTCTTTTCCTTAACCCCCCACACATTTTATCAAGTGTTCTGAAATCATACCCCTCGTAATTTCATTCAGTAAAAACTATTTGGCTTTTAATGTCCACAGATCATTTCATTAGGATGGATGTAAACATTTTTCACTCCATTATGACAGTGGGACTGAAACTCATCTAGTGGTAATTTCCTTCTTTTCATAGTACTGAAACTATTGCTTCATCACAAGATAATGTGGCAAGGGACACCAAGAATCATGTTTAACAGTTTCTGAAAAATAAAGGTTGGAGCCTCTGTGTGAGCCTTATGGCCTCTCCAGGAAAGTTTTCATTGGCATTGAGCAGGTAAGCTGCAGGACCAAGTCCCATCTATTTATGCCAGAATTTCACATGGACATGTTAAGGGTTATTTTAGACTAGGACTATGAAACCCATATGAGTGAGATGTCAGAAACCATTGTTTAAGAATTCTGAAGCAAGAATTTAAAAAAATGTGTAGTTTATACTACAGCTTCACAATTTTTTTAGCAGGAGTTGAAAAGGTATTTGAGTTTATGAGGAAATATTTGGTTCATATTACAGTTTTGCAGAATGAATAGATGTGCGCTGCATAAAAGATCATTACAGTGCTGTTAACATTTTTTCAATACGCACTTAAGGTTTCAAAGCGGGAACATAATTTTACACCTGTAAAAACATGGTACAGTTTTCTGTTCTACCTGTAAACATATTGTACAGTTTTCTTTTTTACATAAAATAATAAATATGTCATTTTCCACTCAGTGCTTTTTCTCTAGCCAAGTGAAGAGAGGACTTATTAAAGAAAAGCATATTAATCTGGATATGATGACTGACAGACAAGTCATCCAACTCTCAGAAGATATTCTTTAGTGATGGCAGCCACTACAGTGGCAGTCTGGACAATCCCAGAATCATTTATATGTTCTTATGAGGTGGTGTAAACAGCATCAATCAAGCGAGGAGAAGTCATATTAAAAACAAAAGGATTAAGAAGTGCATTCTGGTTATTCATGATAAAATAAAGTCAAGTCATCCATTAGCAATGTTACTGTTACATTCTAGGGTGCCTGTACCAAATCTGCCAGGTTAGACATATCAGATACTGTACTGCTCCAAGACGAATCGAGCAGTCCAGTGCTACTGTCAGAAAAGACAGCATCACAGATATACTTCAGCAATAACCAATGACGTGGTGTGGTATATTGAAGATTTACCCATGGTTGGTGTGGCTTCATCATGAGGGCGAAGCCCAAGTGATTAAACAAAGGCAACCAACCGTGGGTAAAGCTTCAATATACCACAACCACATATGTCGGTTATTGCTATTATACAATGACATTATTTAAGAAAAAAAATACTTTTCTTAAATACTGTCTTTGTATAACGGCGGATTGCTGTTCTTCCGCCAGTTGTGGTATACTGCTTCTGCGTTTTGATGTACTGCGCATGCATATGGGACTTGCATACCCAGTACATCAAGCCTTTGAAATGGAAGCAATGGAGAAAAGAAAGTCTCCGTTTTCTCTTTTTTTTTTTTTTTTTTTTTTTTATTGTAAAAAAAAAAAAAAAAAGGTTTGGGGACAGTTTATACCAATGGAAAAAAGTCCGGGTGACCAGACCTTTTTCCTTTGGTATATTGTGGGATTTACAATGAGCATGCTGGTTGGGCTAGCCAATCAGCGTGCACGTTTTAGAATATTAACAGGGAGGAATTGTATAATTAATTGTAAGCAACTACTTCATTTCCATGAGCTCCAGCTGTTCAAGCATTAGACTTAGCAAATCAAACCACTGAAACATCAGCACCATACTGTATCAAATAACATACCAAACTCCAATAGAAACATTTAATAAATATATACTCGTCTTTTTTTGCAGGGATCCCTGCACATCCATATGCCCCCACCCTGTTCCATCCGACATTTAATTATACTAACTCTAAGAGCAAACAACCATGAATAAAGCACTAACATGATACCTTGTGAGCTCCTCCTCTTCCATGGTTATGGGACCTCAAAAACATTTCATAATAAACACCATGAACACAAAAAAAATCAGAAAAACAATAAAAACCATCCTGTTAAAATATTAAATGATGAAGTTGCTAGCTTAATAGGATGTCAACTTAGCAAGTAAAAATCAACAAAAGGACTAGAAAATTTTGAAACCATTTAAGGTGGGTGCCAGGGGTTGCAATGTTCTTGAATCTTCCTGTCTTCCTTTTGTATATATTTGGGCTGTCCCCAAAAATGGGTCAGTGTTGTCCAGTCTATTGACCTAGTTATCAAAAATAAAATAAGTAGATGATTGTAATGCACTGAATGTGGTTCATTTATGAGTCCTTTTCTTATCAACAACTTCATTCTGCAAAAGCAAACCTAGACCAGACTTACTGTGGTCCTAAAAAGCCAAGATTCTATTAATTTGCAGCAGCTACACGTAGTGTTATAAGCACATGCAAGTAAAGTAGTATGACTTTTGAGGTTTCTTGCTTGTTCACACTCATCATAATATACTATTAGCTTGTTTAGCCTCTTAAATAGAGCACTTGTTTAAATTCATACATGTCATCCAACAAAGGCCCAGAGCAGAATGAAACATATTAACATCTATATATATATATATTTTTTTTTTTTTTTTTTTTGTGGCAGTTAGGATACGCATTTTGTCATAGTTCTAAAATGCCTCTGCCTAGCTTTTGTTACATTCTTAGGACTTTCTCACAGCATGAATAATAAAATAGGTAGGATGTCTCTGTAACAAATATGATGTAGCAGCAGTAGTAGTAGGTATAGTAATAGTACCAATAGCAGTAGTAGTATTAATAATAACACTAGTAGTAGTAATGGTTGTAGTAGTAATAGCAGCAGTAGTAGGAGTAGTAATAGCAGTAGTAGTAATAGTAGCAGTAGCAGCAGTAGTAGCAGTAGTTGCAACAGCAGTAGTAGTAGCAGTGGTAACAGAAGAAGTAGCAGTAGCAGGAGTAGCAGTAACAGTAGGAGTAGTTGTAGCATTGGTAATAGAAGTAGTAGTAGTAGCAGTAGCAGGAGTAGCAGTAACAGTAGGAGTAGTAGTAGCAGTGGTAATAGAAGTAGTAGCAGTAGCAGGAGTAGCAGTAACAGTAGGAGTAGTAGTAGCATTGGTAATATAAGTAGTAGCAGTAGCAGGAGTAGCAGTAACAGTAGGAGTAGTAGTAGCAGTGGTAATAGAAGTAGTAGCAGTAGCAGGAGTAGCAGTAACAGTAGGAGTAGTAGTAGCATTGGTAATAGAAGTAGTAGTAGTAGCAGTAGCAGGAGTAGCAGTAACAGTAGGAGTAGTAGTAGCAGTGGTAATAGAAGTAGTAGTAGTAGCAGCAGTAGCAGTAACAGTAGTTGTAGCATTGGTAATAGAAGTAGTAGTAGTAGCAGTAGCAGGAGTAGCAGTAACAGTAGGAGTAGTAGTAGCAGTGGTAATAGAAGTAGTAGTAGTAGCAGGAGTAGCAGTAACAGTAGGAGTAGTTGTAGCATTGGTAATAGAAGTAGTAGTAGTAGTAGTAGCAGAAGCAGTAGCAGTAGGAGTAACAGTAGTAGCAGATGCAATAGAAGTAGTAGCAGTAGGAGAAGCAGTAGTAGTAATAGTAGGAGTAGTAGTAGCATTGGTAATAGAAGTAGTAGCAGGAGTAGCAGTAACAGTAGGAGTAGTAGTGGCAGTGGTAATAGAAGTAGTAGTAGTAGCAGTAGCAGGAGTAGCAGTAACAGTAGAAGTAGTAGTGGCAGTGGTAATAGAAGTAGTAGTAGTAGCAGTAGCAGGAGTAGCAGTAACAGTAGAAGTAGTAGTAGCAGTGGTAATAGAAGTAGTAGTAGTAGCAGTAGCAGGAGTAGCAGTAACAGTAGGAGTAGTAGTAGCAGTGGTAATAGAAGTAGTAGCAGTAGCAGGAGTAGCAGTAACAGTAGGAGTAGTAGTAGCAGTGGTAATAGAAGTAGTAGCAGGAGTAGCAGTAACAGTAGGAGTAGTAGTGGCAGTGGTAATAGAAGTAGTAGTAGTAGCAGTAGCAGGAGTAGCAGTAACAGTAGAAGTAGTAGTAGCAGTAGCAGGAGTAGCAGTAACAGTAGGAGTAGTAGTAGCAGTAGTCGTAGCATTAATAGTAGCAGTAGTAGTACACATATTGAACATGAGAGTTTACAGGTAGATGCCTGTTTTTCTTTCCAGTTCTCTCATGACTTTATTTGTTTGTGTCTTTCGGCTTTTCCTGGTTAGGGGTCGCCACAGTGGAACTCCGGTCCGCTAATGATTGGAAGTAGAGTTTTACGTGCTGGCTTGCCGGGCCTAATGCACAACCTTCAATGAAGGAACACCCATTCACGCATGTCGCCACACAGAAGACGCTCTAACTGAGAATCGAACGGGCAACATCTAACTGTGAGGCGACAATGCTACCGCAGCACCAGTTCTCTCATGACTATTAAACAAAAAACCCAAATGACTGCATATACACGTCTCTAATTGCTGCATTCATAATTGTGGACAATCCTGATATAATCAGCGGCACTTTTTAAAAGATTAATATTAACTAAAAAAGTTGACAGAATAAAACTATGGGAATCAACATGCACTTTCTTATGTAACAACCATTACACTTACTGCAAGGAATAAAAAAACACACCAGAAACTATGGGAATCAACATGCACTTTCTTATGTAACAACCATTACACTTACTGCAAGGAATAAAAAAACACACCAGAAACGATGGGAATCAACATGCACTTTCTTATGTAACAACCATTACACTTACTGCAAGGAATAAAAAAACACACCAGAAACTATGGGAATCAACATGCACTTTCTTATGTAACAACCATTACACTTACTGCAAGGAATAAAAAAACACACCAGAAACTATGGGAATCAACATGCACTTTCTTATGTAACAACCATTACACTTACTGCAAGGAATAAAACACACCAGAAACGATGGGAATCAACATGCACTTTCTTATGTAACAACCATTACACTTACTGCAAGGAATAAAAAAACACACCAGAAACTATGGGAATCAACATGCACTTTCTTATGTAACAACCATTACACTTACTGCAAGGAATAAAAAAACACACCAGAAACTTGGCCTGCTTTATTGCAACAAAAGATTTCTTCCTCCAAATGCTTGACTCTCCCTAGCACAGTCCTTCCTCTATCCCACACTTCTCTACCCAGCTCCAATACTAACCAATATTCAAGCTACTTCCTTGAACAAACTGCAACAAACTTACCACAAAATTGCAAGATTCATTACTAACTCTCCCTACAGCTCCCATCACTGCCTTGCCCTGAACTCATTACAATGGCTCGAATTCCCTCAACTACTGCTACTTTCTCAACTTCAAGTTATGCACACCATTCTATACAGACCTCCTTCCTGTTCAGCTCTCACAACTTTATCTACCTACACCCCTTCTAGAACCCTCCGCACCTCTAACCAGCAACCTCTGAATGTAGCTCATCCAAAGAACACAGGCAAACTACTATACAACTGCTCAGTAGCCCACGCTTGGAACAAACTTCCTGCACACATACACTCCATCATACACCCTGCACATTTTAAAAAGGAACTCAGACTTTACCTTCTCAATACTAAATCTTGTCCCTGCTTAGAACCTACCTAATTCCCCTTTATCTAATGGTGCTTCTTCACTCTGAGCTCCTGTAAGCAAATATACCTTCCTAGGAAGCCTAGGCAATAAATCTGATCACTTGTATGTAACTTGTTTGTACATATATCAAAAATAGTTCATCTATTTAATTTATTGTGATTATTTCTTAGGGTAATCTAAATATGTTTGATTATGATCAAATTAGTACTGATATGTTTTGGGAGTGCCACTTGGTATTGCTACTTGCTATTTTGTTACGTATGTAATCCTTAATTTTTTATGTAACTGGACCTTTTCTCCTCGGGTTTCCACTAAAAACGGGCCTCTGGCCCAGCTGGAGCAACCCGGTTAACAAATGTCAATAAATAAATAAAAGAAGTATATAACTCCAATTATTGTCATTATTTATTAAATGTAATCTTTTACCTTTTCTCTCAAAATCACTTGCTTTAGAAGGGATTAGAGGGTCAGAGCAAAATTTTGAGCCAAAATAAGGGACATCCATGAAAATCGGGAACAGTTGATAGCTATGCTCTATGTTTCTCAATAATCTTTATATATAGATTTACTAAGTCATTGTAACCAAAACGCTGTGCAATACTTAAACAGAAACATATAGGCAAACATTAAAAAAAGACAATCAACTGCCAATTCAGCTTGGCTTGAAATCTCAAAGCAAAGTAGCAATGTGCTCAAATAAATAAGTTTTATGGAAGATTGGATTTCAAAGGTAGAAGCATATTCCATTTTATATCACTCATAAATTATTCTTTGTCTGTGCCCTCAGTGCTCATATGAAAAGTATTCACTATTTCAGCAATTTGTCTCATTCTTGGTTTGATAGTGAGTAGGCATTACTGTGACAGAAAACAGGATTAACCTGCTGTTCTTCCTTCCCAAACGTTTCCCCTTGAGTAAGGTGAGAATCATACTTGTGACAGTGTATATGACATTTTTTACTAGCCCAAAAACATGCTCTATTTATTTATTATCTTCTGAAGACAGAGCTCATCCTTTGGCCTTGGTCTCTTGACTGACTTTTTAGTGTTTTTTTCCCCTTTCATACTTATAGTACAAGGCCAGAACTTTAATACAGCATCTGCAGGCCCTCAATAAACTAGGACAGTCTAATGACAGTGTGTGTTTCTATCAATAGGCCTCGGTAAACTAGGACAGTCTAATGAAAGTGTGTGTTTCTATCAACAGGCCTCGGTAAACTAGGACAGTCTAATGACAGTGTGTGTTTCTACAACTCTCAGTATGTATCATTTATACAACCTTAACACAGCATCTACAGGCCCTCAGTAAACTAGGGCAGTCTAATGATGACGATGTGTGTTTCTACAACTCTCAGCTTGTATCATTTATACAGATTGTGCACTACCCCTCTCTCAGCGATTCCCTAGCAGGGGAAGAAGAGTCTGCTCTTAGCCTTGACTTAGGCACAGGAGCAGACTGCAGCCAGAATGGAACTAAGACTTTCTAGCAGAGAAGATCTACCCACATCAACCCAGGCAAGCAGTCATTGTTTACTAATGTGGCCTGCCCAGTGATTAATGCCCTGTCACACACAAAGCATCCTGCTTTGATGCATCATGTAGCTAGCTGTGTCAGAAAGTGCACCACAGCTGTCAGCTGATAAATGCTGTTTAAGGGCAGGAAAGACTGAGCTTCCCACCTCTACCTCCTGGGGGAAAACAGTATCAGGTGAGTATATATTTTGAACCCTTCATGCAAAGCTGCAGGTCTGATGTCCTGCTCTTTTTGCATGAACCTGTATCAGCAGCGTGAAGAGTCTCCACGGCATCTGACATCATGGATGGCAGGCATCCTTTATGACATCATTGTTTCCACAGTGCTCCATTTTGAAAGTCATACATTTTGTTTGCAAGTATCTTCCCAATTAAGGAACATAAGAACAATACTAGGCAAGTGATCCCCTGGACCATAAGAGGTATATCCATATACAGCTTTAACTAGGCACACTTAAATGTTTTTGCCACTCTTTACCATATGGAAATCCTAAATTAAGCAGGGCCATACAAGAAAACCCTTATGTACATATATGTCTCCCCATCTAGTCATCAAGACAAATAAAGCACTACTTTGCTTGACCTTTAAGGAATGAGTAACCTATCCCTCCAGTGAGTTTTATTTGTTGGTGTAAATTTAGGCACTAACTAGAAGTGTTTGCAGCTCCACTGGAATTGTGAGGAAATATAAAGTCAAACAGGGCTCCATCTGTCATGGCTCAAAATGTGAGACCCAGGTCTCTTCAGTGCAGCTGGCTAGGCTACTGAGTACAAGGAGACTTGTTCTAATCTACCAGGATAGTTGAAGGATTTACGGACTCCATATATTTATATATTTGTGGGGGGAGGTGATAAAATTTGTTTGAGGCCTTTCTAGTTGAAAGATATACTTGAATTTATACACACCAAACAGGGTATTGTATTCAATGATGGGTCTGATAAGGGAAGAGTACAGTGCTAAGATAATTTATCTGGATCATGATAATACTCTCTTAGAAACTCACTAGGCCAAATAGAAGGATTTTCTGACTATGGTGGAAACACAATGATAAATCAGAGAGAGCTGCCCATACAAGTACCCTTGTCTCTTAAGGTCGTATCCATCTGAAAATAGTGCTGCTAATAACACATGAGATGAGAACAGAGTTTTTGCCAAATGATACTATGCTGTAATTTTTTGTATTTAGTTTGAGATTGTTTTCAGTACACCAGGTATGTGCATATTCTAGCCCTTTTTAGAGCAGTTTAGTATGAGCAGATGTGCAAATAACAATGCCCAGTTTCCAGTCATCAGCAAACATGGTCAACCATACTTCAGAGATATTGCCTGGGATGTCAGAAAAACAAATGCAAACAGGATAGGGCCCATCTCTTATTCCTATAGCACCCTACTAGTTACAATTTTATCTTCAGAAAAGGTAGCAGTAACTTTCACGTTTTGATATCTGTTGGCTAGCCAGTTTGTAATCCAGCATAAAATGTATGGGTTTTCATGAAGTTTTCTTAACTTTTCAGTAATATCAGCATGGAGGATTGTGTTAAAATCCTTGGGTAGGTGAGGATATACAGTGTGCATAGACTGACCACTGTCCACAGTCTTTGTAACCCTTTCAAAGAAGTTTACTAGGTTCACAAACAAACAAATCAAGAGGGGTCTAGATAACGTAAATTGCCTATGTCTGCTTAAATGAGTTCTGCTAGGATACATTGCATGGCTTAGCATATGAGAGTGGTGAGGATGATGGGTCTATAGTTACCTGGCATACCTCTCAACCTCTTAGTGCAATAAATCTGGACAAAGCCTGATATGATGATGGAACAAAGGCCAAAAAGAATAGGGACACATTTTAAATGCTGGTCTTATAAACTTAGAAAACTGCTAGAATAACAGGATTTGTATTTGCATGCATTTTTTGAAGGATATGAAGTCTGAAACTTGAATGCATGTCATTATTTAGTGACTTTAATCCTCAGTTTATCCAAGTGTTTTGCCAGAAAACAACAAATTTTATGAGGAATAGGAAAAAAAATATGAGGCAAAAATCTGGACAGTTGAAAGGCATGTTATCTGGGTCTGTAGAGAATCCACTCTTGTGCAGTGGAGTCAGAGTGGCTGTTTTCCTGCAGGGTTATTTTATAAATTTTTATGCAGAGATATAGTTTGAACTCTTAGCTGCCAGCAACATTACAAAGAATCACCATCTTACATATGCATCTTACTTTTACAGGACTGTTTCTCCCTGTTTTAATATATAATTTATTTTGTAATATCTTCTCATAAGAATTGCTGATTCAGTTTAATATTTTAGAGATGAGAGAAAGGGCTGAAGAAAATTAACTATCTATTTGTCCATTCCAAATATCACAGTCACCACAAATAGTAACTGATCTGCTCTGTTTACATTTCAAAAGGATATGCTAGGGAAAATAATCATGTTTTAAAACACAAATTGGGAATTTGGGGGTTGTGTTATGGTGGAGAGGCAGCAAAAACAGTACCAAACTGATAAATTAAACTAAAACTAGAATATGATCATGCTAGCTGCACTAGGTTATTTAATACTAGTTAGACAATAAATAATTATTAAGCCATTACATTCTGGGTATAATTCACTGATTATAACTGTAAAATGAAGTACATAAGAAATTGGATTTGCATGTATGACAGACAGTGTGTATGTGTGTGTGAGTGTGTGTGTGTGTGTGTGTGTGTGTGTGTGTGTGTGTGTGTGTGTGTGTGTGTGTGTGTGTGTGTGTGTGTGTGTGTGTGTATTATATATACTGTATAGATATATATATATATATATATATATACACACACACAAAAAATAAATAAGGAGAGTAAACATATAGAACTGGCACAATGTCGAATCTGCTGAACGAATTCAGCAGAGTTGACCTTATCGTTGACAAGATCACATGATGTCCATATAGGAGCTCAGGTAAATGAAATTCCTACACCTCACTCGCAAGCCCCCCACACCCCCTGCTAACTATATATTTCAACTCCGAGATCGCACTACAGTAAGGGAAGGGATGACTTTCCCAAACTGCACTGTACCACGATCTCTGTACAGCACTTCGAGTTCATATCAGAGAATGCTCTGTGCATGTGCTGATATGAACTTTTGAACACGGAGATGTTCAGCAACACTGAAAGCTGAACATCCATCTTTCGATTTTCCATCTGCGGAGCATCTCCTTTCATCATTTTGATAGTATATATATATATATATATATATATATATATATATATATATATATGAACATACACACACACACACACACACACACACACACACACACACACACACACAGTTGCCATCTAGAATGTCAACAGTTCAGAATGCCAACAAGGTGGGTTGGTGTTGGGGATGGAAGTGTGTCTGTGCGAGTGTTTGAGGATTAGGATAAGGGTTAGATAAGGGAATTGCTTTAGTGCTGTGCTTGTGTGCTTGCTGTGAACGTGTGAGTGTCTGAGCCTGTCTTGTGTGGTGGTAGTATTATGGAAAAGTTTTTTCTAAGGCAAAGTGAAGGGTTAGGATTACCACTCATTAGTAAAGTGGGGCAGGGGGAATGTGTGCTAACCTAGGCCAAACCTTATCCTGCCCCTATCCTTAACCCTGCACCATACCTTAAAAAAACTTTTCATAACTTTATTGCTTTTCAGACAATCCATGACTTATATTTTAGGATGTTTTTTATTTATGTAATTATTTATTTAGTTATTTATTTATTTATTGTGAATGTAAACTGTTTGCAAACGTATAGTGTTTGTCTTTTCCATTACGTTAATGTAGGCATTTTGAGTAGTTATTTTTATGTGTCAGTATTATGAAGTGTTGATATAGTGGAGCTGACAAGTATGTACACACACACACACATATATATATATATATTAATTATATATATATATATATATATATATATATATATATATCTATATATATGTAAATATATGTGTATATATATATATATATATATATATATATATATATATATATATATATATACATTGGTTGACTGAAATTTGTTGACTCTGTCTTTGATTGAAATATGTTTAACTGACAAAATTTAGTCAGCTAAACAGATGGTCAACAAATGTACTAGATCACACAATCCTCAGGGTAGGGAAATATGTTCTTTCCCTGAGACTGGACAATCTTGGAATTAGTATATATATAGTTATCAGAGGGTATGGGGGGTGCAGGAGGGCTTGCCCCTTGCAAAAATAATGTTTTATTGTAATTTTTCAAGTAAAAGTTCTGCATGCAGCAGGATTGTCAATCAGCACATGCATAGTAGCATGTTGACATCTGCAAAGCTGATGTTTTGTTGTCAACTTTGCAAATGTCAATATCTGTTTGTTTCATTCAATTTCAGAATATATGTATATGTGTGTGTATATATATATATATATATATATATATATATATATATATATATATATATATATATATATATATGTTGTTGTTGTTGCCTTTCAGCTTTTCCCGGTTAGAGGTCGCCACAGTGGAACTCTGTCTGCTAATGATTGGCAGTAGATTTTCACCAACGCCGAGGTGCCAGCTCGACGTTCAACCTTCAACGAAGGCACAGCCATTTACGCATGTCTTTTGAATGCCCACCCAACCATATATATGTATACTCACTAATATGTTTATATATAAATAAATAACCTCTATTATTTTTCAGTAATAACCATGGAATCTTTTACAACTTGCCTGACCCTACCACCAGCTTAGGCATATGAGACCTCATTTTAATATCTAACCCAAAGTATGGCACATCAGGAGTACAGGACCCCACCCCCAATACGGCAGTGTAGTATCAGTACAGGAAAATTAATCCAAGCACTTGATGTCAGATAAGAGCCCA
The DNA here is from genome assembly GCF_019279795.1 of Protopterus annectens. NCBI lineage: Eukaryota > Metazoa > Chordata > Ceratodontiformes > Protopteridae > Protopterus > Protopterus annectens. Next base: position 465,448,538 of record NC_056749.1, read on the forward strand.
CAATTGCCGATTTTCATGCATCTAAGGTGAGTGTGCTACCTGCTAAGCCACTGGCAATAAGAGTTTTGTAATCTAAATTAAACCACATTAGTACTGAAAGTAAAACACATACTAAAATGTTTATATACTTGGCATCTCAAAACAGACACATCCACTATGCAGGAGAGATTTGGTATCCCTGTTTTATATGTGCTGTCTGGACAGATATCTTTGGAGGAATGGGAGAAGAGCATGTAGAATTGCTTATGGCTTACTCCTGTAAGCATAGATTGGGCAGGATGTTCAAAGGGCAGTACAGAAGGTACACACAATCTATGTAATGTTCAGATATCCAGTAGTTGTCTCTAAGACAAAGGTATACTTGGCTTTTGGCTTCCTTACTGTTGTTTCATATTTTCAGCATTAATAGTATATGGCAACAGAGGTATCCCATAATACCTAAACAAGGAGAAGACAAGTAAAAAGTAGCCAGGGAGATCTGGTTGTGCTGGGCTTCATATAGCATACAGGGAGATCTGGTTGTGCTGGGCTTCATACATCATAGTGGGACTAACCAGTATGTTTCAGCTAGCCCTTTCCACAGAATATCCTGATTTCAGTTTCATTTTTATTCTCAGTCCTGCTGTTGTTTTAATCTGCTGCCTTGAGTTCCATGACCTTTTATGATGTTTTATTTTCCACCATCCTGTCAGTATAATTGAACTCCTTCACATTATTCCAAATCTAGTTATATCCACTTGCAGCCCATCTGACCCCAATCATCCTGCTGAGAGATGTCAGTGAAACAGTGCAGACTGTCACATTGTAATAACACAACGCTGTTTGTCAGAAGCTTATAGTATGATACCAGTGGCCCTCAGCAGCTAAGTACCCAGACACCATAGAAGGGTTTCTTTTCTTAATTTCTCCAAATCTTTTGGGTTTCTAATACCATGATGGGAATGGACTCCATTCCTAAGTCAAAGTACTATTAAAGTTCATAAAACTAATATTGTTTCAATCTTTGATGTCAGCCAGAAGTGCTCTTTGCAGCACCCGCAATGTGCCCAGTGATGACTAATTCTGCAATTCATATGGAGTTACATGTATTGGTAACATATCTAAATATGACTGTAGATTCTTCCTTATAAGACCTGTTGCTCCTACTACTATTGGAACCGTCTGGGTATCTTTCTTCCACATTGCTCTCATTTATGCCTGCAAATCCTGATATTTTATAACTTTGTGTGTCTCTGTATGCAAGAGACTGTAGTTATTGGGTGTGGCAATTTCAATGATCAGTACTACCTTTGTCTTCTTTTCTTGGACCACTATATCTGGTTTTCTAGACTCTATCTTTTGAACTGTTGGTAATGAGTGTATCCCATGTGATGTAGACTTCATCTTTTTCTATGATGCTTTGTGGCTTATCTTTCCAGTGTTTTTCTGCCACTTCAATACCATACTATTTGCACAATCCCCAGTGCAATAGTCTCACCACATTATTATGCCTTTCAGTATACAGTTCTTCTGCCATTAGTATGTCACACTCAGCAACTAGGTATGCAATTGTTTCAAATTCTGTTTTACAAAACCTACATTTGTCTTTTTCTCCCACATGTTCGATGGACTTTGTAAACCAATGTGCACATAGTCCACTGTCTTGGGCCGCCAACATTAACCTCTCATCTCTTGGTTTGAACTCACCTCTCCTTAACCATTCCTGCATTCATTCCTGATCAACAGGACTTCTCATTATGATTATCGTAATGTGATACAAAAAATTCTCACACTAGTACAAGCCATTAAAAATATGACTTGTTACAGCTGTACACTGTAAGCAAATAACAGGAAATGTTAGTCGCATAAGATAAGGTACCGCCAGTCACATATGAGGGAGTATATGTGGGAAGGCAAAAGTTTTGAACCTGATGCCCATTTCAAAAAATCCTTGCTAGACTCCTGGTTGCCAAAAGGAATCTAATGTTTACCATAAGTAGGACATCATGGGAGGTGGCTTGTCAAGAGAGTAAAGTATAATCACTTACTAAAAAATCTTTACACTGGTCCTATGGATTTAAATTTTGCCAATCCCTAGTTATAACACTGTAAGGAAGATGGGCTGCTTCAATGGGCAGAGCATCTGTTACAATGTAACATACATCTTCAATGGGCAGAGCATCTGTTACAATGTAACATACATCTTCAATGGGCAGAGCATCTGTTACAATGTAACATACATCTTCAATGGACAGAGCATCTGTTACAATGTAACATACATCTTCAATGGGCAGAGCATCTGTTACAATGTAACATACATCTTCAATGGGCAGAGCATCTGTTACAATGTAACATACATCTTCAACGGGCAGAGCATATGTTACAATGTAACATACATCTTCAATGGGCAGAGCATCTGTTACAATGTAACATACATCTTCAATGGGCAGAGCATCTGTTACAATGTAACATACATCTTCAATGGGCAGGGTACCTGTTACAATGTAACATACATCTTCAATGGGCAGAGCACCTGTTACAATGTAACATACATCTTCAATGGGCAGAGCATATGTTACAATGTAACATACATCTTCAATGGGCAGAGCATCTGTTACAATGTAACATACATCTTCAATGGGCAGAGCATCTGTTACAATGTAACATACATCTTCAATGGGCAGAGCATCTGTTACAATGTAACATACATTAGGACATCAAACACACACACACGTGTAACCAGAGGTACACAGTCCCTTCAGTAGGCCACAAAAACTCAAAGAACTCACTGTCGGATAATGCCTCTTGAGTCAGTCAAACAGCATGCTCATTTGGCATTTTCCTAACAAATCCTTCACCTGCCAATAATGACATATGTCTACTTCTGTTTTAAGCAATTTGTCTTTATAGCACAGAAGTGTACCCACTGCAGTCCTCAGACATGGGTGTCTAGTGTTGTAACTAATTCTAATTCAGGAATCATGTTAACCAGCCATTGTAGACTTATGTTAATTATTTTTCTATTTTTCCTTGTTCTGTTTGCATTTTCTATGAATTCCATAGTAGTACTTCAGTTTATAACAATTTCCCATAAACACTGTACATTTTATTATAGTATGACACCAGTTTGTTTTCAAAATTTAAAGAACAGAAAAGTGTCTTATTGCGACCCATATTACTCTTAAGGAGCAAAACGTACTTAAACATATATTTTAACCATGACATAGCTTTTGTCTTCATATTCCTCTCCTTAATATCATTTGATTATATTACTGCATTACATAATACAAAATAAAAAACAAGGTTTGCCTTTAGTGTTTCTATTTTTGCCATGCTCTTTATCACAGATTTGTATGTTTTTATAATTAATCATGCAGGAAATGAAAATAATAAAAACTGATGACAAAAATGGCTTCTTTATTAGTTACTTTCAGGTGGTATTGTTGTTTTGTAGCTAGGATGTAACATTAATGGAATGATCACAGCATGACACTGATGGAGTGCTAACAGAAATTCTGCATTACTAGGGAATACATCTGTTTGTCAGGAACAAAACCCAAGTCCAGCCAGTCCTTCTTGAAGCCTTTGAACTATTGTTGATTAATGCGTTGCAGATAATATTTCTTAAGTCTGAACTACCTACCCCAACCTACAAAAATGCAGTACATTCTAGCTGAGCTGGAAACACAGCATTCTTTGTTCTTGCAGGTTATTAGAAGTGCTGCCCTTTAAAACACCCGCAGAAGTGTTATGCATTTGTTAGCTCTTGGTTTGCATGTTATGCACTGTTTCTTCATTCCACTCTATTGTCTCAAAAACTCTCAAAAACAGTCTGTTGAATGAAAAACAGACCTAGAATTCCAACAATGTGACAGAGGGTTCTTAGTGATGCCATTTAAATAAAAATAACACCATAGTCTACAAGAGAGTGAGAGAGAGAGAGAGAGCTGTGCAAGTAAGCTAAGAAATGAGGACTTCTCGGTTTATGGTGATGTTGTATCAGGAAAGGGACTCCAGTTCCTCTGCACAACATATGCAGCTGTCATTTTGGGTAAAATGCATCCATGGGAAGATTTAGTATTAGAAATGGAAAAATCTCCATTGCAGTCAATTTTTCAATTCCCCATTCCATAACATACAAAGTTCTTATGAAGACGTTGAGTGTATGAGGCAGTGGCCCCAAGTAACTGTACTGCCTACTTTATGGATTAGGAACATGTGTGTTGATACGTATACTGTGTGCTAGTAAGATATTAGAAAGTGCCATACTGTTCAGTTTTATCAAACGTAGTACATTGTAAATCTGTACTAGCATATTGTTCACTGTCTTTTCAAGTAACTTTGTGGATATGTGAGGATATGCATAACATGGATAAATGTTGCTTGATGACCAGCACTTCTACTGAGTGCTGAATGATCAACAGAAAAGGAGTGAAACAAGTTCTTCCAAAATGCAGAGGAATCTAGCTCTTCATTGCACCCCCCATACACCTTGAACTTAAATATGTACAACAATGGAGGGAAAAGAAAACTCTGCTGTCAGTGAAAGTTATTTCACTCCTTTCCATTCAATTATACAGCAATTCATGAAAGTGATGTCAAAAATAGCTTGTTTATTAGCTGTGTGACATGATAAAGTCACATTAAGTCCTTATACACTATTCCTTCCTGACATATTTGGAAGTCTGTCAAACACCATTGGCTTACAAAATATTATAATTACATATTTAAATCCATATATGGGGCTTTGTAAACACCCCCACCTTGAAAAGGTAATCAGTTTCAACAGATGCCATCAAAAAATAGCTCCAAAAATTAAAGCCTACTACTACCCCTGACAATTTACATGGCGAATATCTTACAATAGCAGCTGATGCTATTGCATATGATTATCAAGTTTCATTTCTGATAAAGCAATCCATATGTAAAAATAGAATCCTCTCATTCATTATTCCCCTGCACAAGGGTGGAATTTAAACAGATCTTTCAAACTATAAGCCAGTTACCATTTTATCTTGCCTATCAAAAATCTTAGAAAAATGTATTCTTAAGCAACTTATCAACCGTCTAATAGATAACGAATTTCAGCCTTCAACCCAACACATCCTCATCACAGCATGACTACTGCTCTTCTGAATTATGTTAATACTGTCAATAGCCTCAGAAATGCTGAAAGTCTACAACCCAACACATCCTCATCACAGCATGACTACTGCTCTTCTGAATTGTGTTAATACTGTCAATAGCCTCAGAAATGCTGAAAGTCTACAACCCAACACATCCTTATCACAGCATGACTACTGCTCTTCTGAATTGTGTTAATACTGTCAATAGCCTCAGAAATGCTGAAAGTCTACAACCCAACACATCCTCATCACAGCATGACTACTGCTCTTCTGAATTGTGTTAATACTGTCAATAGCCTCAGAAATGCTGAAAGTCTTCAACCCAACACATCCTCATCACAGCATGACTACTGCTCTTCTGAATTGTGTTAATACTGTCAATAGCCTCAGAAATGCTGAAAGTCTACAACCCGACACATCCTCATCACAGCATGACTACTGCTCTTCTGAATTATGTTAATACTGTCAATAGCCTCAGAAATGCTGAAAGTCTACAACCCAACAAATCCTCATCACAGCATGACTACTGCTCTTCTGAATTGTGTTAATACTGTCAATAGCCTCAGAAATGCTGAAAGTCTACAACCCAACACATCCTCATCACAGCATGACTACTGCTCTTCTGAATTGTGTTAATACTGTCAATAGCCTCAGAAATGCTGAAAGTCTACAACCCAACACATCCTCATCACAGCATGACTACTGTTCTTCTGAATTGTGTTAATACTGTCAATAGCCTCAGAAATGCTGAAAGTCTTCAACCCAACACATCCTCATCACAGCATGACTACTGCTCTTCTGAATTGTGTTAATACTGTCAATAGCCTCAGAAATGCTGAAAGTCTACAACCCAACACATCCTCATCACAGCATGACTACTGCTCTTCTGAATTGTGTTAATACTGTCAATAGCCTCAGAAATGCTGAAAGTCTACAACCCAACACATCCTCATCACAGCATGACTACTGCTCTTCTGGATTGTGTTAATACTGTCAATAGCCTCAGAAATTCTGAAAGTCTACAACCCGACACATCCTCATCACAGCATGACTACTGCTCTTCTGAATTGTGTTAATACTGTCAATAGCCTCAGAAATGCTGAAAGTCTACAACCCGACACATCCTCATCACAGCATGACTACTGCTCTTCTGAATTGTGTTACTACTGTCAATAGCCTCAGAAATGCTGAAAGTCTACAACCCAACACATCTTCATCACAGCATGACTACTGCTCTTCTGAATTGTGTTACTACTGTCAATAGCCTCAGAAATCCTGAAAGTCTACAACCCAACACATCCTCATCATAGCATGACTACTGCTCTTCTGAATTGTGTTAATACTGTCAATAGCCTCAGAAATGCTGAAAGTCTTCAACCCAACACATCCTCATCACAGCATGACTACTGCTCTTCTGAATTGTGTTACTACTGTCAATAGCCTCAGAAATGCTGAAAGTCTTCAACCCGACACATCCTCATCACAGCATGACTACTGCTCTTCTGAATTGTGTTAATACTGTCAATAGCCTCAGAAATGCTGAAAGTCTACAACCCAACACATCCTCATCACAGCATGACTACTGCTCTTCTGAATTGTGTTAATACTGTCAATAGCCTCAGAAATGCTGAAAGTCTTCAACCCAACACATCCTCATCACAGCATGACTACTGCTCTTCTGAATTGTGTTAATACTGTCAATAGCCTCAGAAATGCTGAAAGTCTACAACCCAACACATCCTCATCACAGCATGACTACTGCTCTTCTGAATTATGTTAATACTGTCAATAGCCTCAGAAATGCTGAAAGTCTACAACCCAACATATCCTCATCACAGCATGACTACTGCTCTTCTGAATTGTGTTAATACTGTCAATAGCCTCAGAAATGCTGAAAGTCTACAACCCAACACATCCTCATCACAGCATGACTACTGCTCTTCTGAATTGTGTTAATACTGTCAATAGCCTCAGAAATGCTGAAAGTCTTCAACCCAACACATCCTCATCACAGCATGACTACTGCTCTTCTGAATTGTGTTACTACTGTCAATAGCCTCAGAAATGCTGAAAGTCTACAACCCAACACATCCTCATCACAGCATGACTACTGCTCTTCTGAATTGTGTTACTACTGTCAATAGCCTCAGAAATGCTGAAAGTCTACAACCCAACACATCCTCATCACAGCATGACTACTGCTCTTCTGAATTGTGTTAATACTGTCAATAGCCTCAGAAATGCTGAAAGTCTACAACCCGACACATCCTCATCACAGCATGACTACTGCTCTTCTGAATTGTGTTAATACTGTCAATAGCCTCAGAAATGCTGAAAGTCTTCAACCTAATACATCCTCATCACAGCATGACTACTGCTCTTCTGAATTGTGTTAATACTGTCAATAGCCTCAGAAATGCTGAAAGTCTACAACCCAACACATCCTCATCACAGCATGACTACTGCTCTTCTGAATTGTGTTAATACTGTCAATAGCCTCAGAAATGCTGAAAGTCTTCAACCTAACACATCCTCATCACAGCATGACTACTGCTCTTCTGAATTGTGTTACTACTGTCAATAGCCTCAGAAATGCTGAAAGTCTTCAACCCGACACCTCATCACAGCATGACTACTGCTCTTCTGAATTGTGTTAATACTGTCAATAGCCTCAGAAATGCTGAAAGTCTACAACCCGACACATCCTCATCACAGCATGACTACTGCTCTTCTGAATTGTGTTACTACTGTCAATAGCCTCAGAAATGCTGAAAGTCTTCAACCCGACACCTCATCACAGCATGACTACTGCTCTTCTGAATTGTGTTAATACTGTCAATAGCCTCAGAAATGCTGAAAGTCTACAACCCGACACATCCTCATCACAGCATGACTATTATGTTAATACTGTCAATAGCCTCAGAAATGCTGAAAGTCTACAACCCAACACATCCTCATCACAGCATGACTACTGCTCTTCTGAATTGTGTTAATACTGTCAATAGCCTCAGAAATGCTGAAAGTCTACAACCCAACACATCCTCATCACAGCATGACTACTGCTCTTCTGAATTGTGTTAATACTGTCAATAGCCTCAGAAATGCTGAAAGTCTACAACCCAACACATCCTCATCACAGCATGACTACTGCTCTTCTGAATTGTGTTAATACTGTCAATAGCCTCAGAAATGCTGAAAGTCTACAACCCGACACATCCTCATCACAGCATGACTACTGCTCTTCTGAATTGTGTTAATACTGTCAATAGCCTCAGAAATGCTGAAAGTCTTCAACCTAACACATCCTCATCACAGCATGACTACTGCTCTTCTGAATTGTGTTACTACTGTCAATAGCCTCAGAAATGCTGAAAGTCTAGTCTCAATCATCTTTCTGGACTTATCAAAAGCTTTTGATACTGTCTCCCACCAGAAGCTCTTACATAAACTCTCACCCATAGGGTTCCCCAACTCTTCATTATAATGGTTCCATAGCTAGCTCTCAAAGTAAAAGCAATGGAATGGAAAAATTATTTATTTACCTTCTTTTCAGTAATTATTGATGTCCCAAATGGATACACTGCTACAAAAAATGGTGCCTTGATTCAATATGCTAATGACTTCAACCCTAATCTTTTCTGCAAAATCTCTCTCTAAACTCCAGGACCTTACACAATAATCCTTCTTATGAATTGAAACATTGCTAAATAATTCATGACTACTTCTAAACCCTAAAAAAGCTACATCATTGCTCTTCACCCCAAAACACTTCTCTATCAAAGCAACACTATTCATAATCATCTCTGCTAACAACACCATAATAGAACAAGTAGACCACACAAAATTACCGGCTATCATTATATATCAGCTGTTGAACTTTATCTACCTTGTATCATATGTGATTAAAAAACTCTTCAAAAGCAAAGTATAACAGTAGACTACAGCACTGCTTAGCCCTCAGAGAATTAAACTGCAGACTCACCACATCACCTAGCTTTTTCTCAGCTGACTAGAAGCCCGCAGATTACCCAGTCCTTAAGACCTTGCTACAATATTGCTCCCATAATAAAAGTTTGCACTCTAGAGAAAAGCCATTAATCCCTATAACCAAATCATCTAATACTTTAGGTGACTCTCTATAGTCAAATAATGGAGCTAAACAGTGGAACCACATCCACTACCACTGAAATCCATTCAGAATACAATCTTATCTAAAACATAACAAAAGCTTCACCTATCAAATCAATGAATCTGTTCCTGTACATCTCCAGAATAAATGCCTCTGTTATCTCCAGTTTACTATATAGTCAAAACAATTTCTCTTCTTTCAGAATCCTGTAACCTACAATTTACCTTCATCTGTGCCTTAATGTTTTAATAGCATCACCCAGCTATGCTCATTATTTTGTGTCACTACTCAGCCCCATCTCTATATCTGTAATATAAATCTTATTATAGCTATATGTATAATTGTCTCTAAACCTGGTTTATGCCCCAGTTCTTAACTACAAAATCAATATTTCCTGCCTTATCTAGTTCTTCACCTCACCTCAATTTCTTTGAAATTATAAGCACTAATTGCATGATCTATTATTTATTGGACAAACCCACTAATACACCTCTTCAAATACTCAATGTTCAAAATCTACTAATGCATGAGTATCTTTTATACTGTAATAGCAGCCTGACATGGCTTAGTGTTAAATCACTTTGGCTATGGTATGCAGGGTCCTGGGTTTGAGCCTTGCAGAGGTTGTTTATG